>NC_050188.1:20318710-20348710 GCF_008315115.2 Sander lucioperca
CTTTACTTTAAGTCGCTTATTAAGTATTTATAAGCAGTATATAAACCATTCAATAAATGGTTTAAATGGTCTATAATATAGTTGTATGCAGATATAAGGACATTTTAAAGTGTTTATTAATGTACAGTATTTGTCATAATATCTATGAAGAAATATTTAAGGCTATATTATTACAACAATAATTTACTGTTTTCTTGTCATCTGTTTATACAGCAGCCTCTGTTTATGGGTACACACACAGGAGGAGTTATAGTTGCTGACAAATACATGAATAAACACATATCTGCTTACAACTACATTATAATGTGTATAAAACCATGTATTACATGTTTGTATATAGCTTATAAATGCTAAATAGGGAGAAATGTTTTTCCTTAAAACTTAAAGGTTTCCCTCCCCAAGTTGGTCCAAGTCCTGAAGTTCTTTGGCACACAGCAAACACGCTTTTCTTTGTCCATTTGCTGTTAAACAGTCTATTTTTGGCCTTAACTTTCTGTGTTTTCAAAGTAAAAAGCAACATTTTGGCAACAGCTTTGTTGCTAGCAGCCAGTGCAACAGCAGTGTCCAACCAGACTGTACAGTGACAAGGACTGCTTATTGGCTGCAGGCAAAGTAAGATAAATATGAATTTGATTTTGGTTCCAGGTGACCATATGCATAATTTATGGGAAAAACTAAAAAAGCTTTGGTTAGGATGAGGCAATCAGAGCTGCTGTCTTCAATTTTGAAATTAGGCTAAGGTTGCCATCTGGGTTATGGCTGGACGTGTAGTTGTTTTGTCTTGTGGAGCCTACAAGAAAATATCTCCTAAATTGGTATGAACTCCTTCTTTTTGGCATCACTGGCCTCCACCTCTCTGTCCAACCAGCTGAGCTAATCAACCACTATGCACTTCTCCTATCTGCTTTCTAAAGGCAATTACCATCGTTAAGAATTTCATAGAGGGCTCATGAAAACTGTGCTCGCTGCTTTTCAAATGATTTCCTACAAAACACTGTGGCACCAAGATGCCTTTCCTCTCCCCATCTTTTTGCCCTCTGTGCTCTTGACGTGTTTCTCTACATCCCCTCATTCATTCTTCCAATACCTCCATCCTAAAAACCTGCAGTTGCTTCTCCTGCTTTCCCCAGTCCTTGTGACTATAAACAAAAACTGTGATTTACTTTGGTACAATATGCATACTTCTTGGGTTCTCTTCTAAAACCACTTTTAACAAATCAGATTTTCCGTGATATAGTATTTGTCACAAGTGTAATCTTTTACAGTCCTTATAACAGTAATTATCCTCAGACAGTGGAGACAGACTCAGAGTGACATACAACTAATGCTAAAAATGTCTCTATTTGCATGTATCAAAAACAGTTGGTGCCACACAGGATAATGTGTTTGTGTTTGTGTGACATCTCTATAAGACAGCACTGTTTCAGTGTGTTTCTCTCCCTCTTTTCTGTGCCCAGGACAACAGTTGGCGAGCTGGTACCCTGGGCATCGGCAAAACACGATGCCACCCTCTTACATTAAAAACGCCTCCAATCACTGATCAGAAAATCTAAATGTGTTATTATTTTTAATATACAACATATGACAGTGCTTACTGTTCTGTGAGAGATTTCAAATAGCCTCAGCGTACATGAATGTAAATCCCTGGAGTAATCACAACACAGTAATTTGTTGTTTTTATGATAAAACTTTTACGATCTTCCTTGAGGACAACAATGTATTCTCGACTTTTTTTGAGATTTAAAATTTTTTCTCCCTCTGCACTATTCTCAGTGGCTTTCCCTCCGTCATTTTTCATCAACAGTCATTTTCTCCGCTTTTTCGATAAAATACTATAACAGAAATTGCTGCCACAAAAGCTTCACCAAAAATACCTATCTTTTGTCCTCATCTCTCTCTCTTATTCTTTTACCATGGAATCTCCTCTGTTGTAATTGCCAGTTTGAGTGAGGAAGTGTTTCTGTCAGTGTTTGCCTGATAGCTCATCTATATATACACACACACACACACACACACACACACACACACTTTTACACACTAACACACAAACAATCCTAGTCACATTACGTATGTGTGCTCACAGAATGTGCAAATGTTGGCACCCACAGGGACATATGCCCGAACACGCACACCTCTGTGTGAAGTAGCTGCCGGTGACAATGAGGGAGCTCTCCATTTCCTCCCTCACTTGTTGCTCTATCTCTCCCTGCTCTCCACCAGGCCAGATGCCTACATATAGTAAGAGTGAGATCCATATTCAGAAACAAGACCCCACAACTGTGATTGTAGAGTCAGGGGGAAAATAGGAATGCAGGATGCTTTGATCGGCTGTCTTTATTTATTTATTTTTCATTTTGGCTTTTAAATGGCACGTGGAGAGAGAATGACAGTATTCAATAAGGGTTTAGTTAGTTTACCACAAATCTTATAGCAGTAATTTTCCAAAACACATCATACATTTTAGGTTTTTGAATGCGTTTTCCCTCCTTCCAGGCACCCCATGGTTTCTAATTAATTCAGCACAGTATGAAAATCAGCAGTTTTATTTTTGAACAAAAGTACATTATCATTGCATGGTAACTAGAGACTTACCAGTAAAATTGCTGAACAGCATCACATTCATAAACTTTTGTTAAGCATCAAAGAATCAAACCTGGAAGACAGACTAGTCAAACGTGTACATTGTCAATAGGATCATGTAAATTTAGATTTGATTATTCAGGAGCCATCTTTCAAGTCTTAGACGTCATGGCTTTCCAACAGTGCATTAATGTAACAAGCTGGGGGATTTTTTTTTTGCATGAATCAAGTGTAGTAAATGGGCTAAAACAAGAAGAAGAATGACGGAGAAAAAATAAAATCTTGTCTGTTCCTATCTTTGTGAACTATGGCGTGTGTTTCTATGAACATCCATATTGATCTCATAGCCGGACAGTTGGAATTTAGTCAGTTTGTCCCTAATCTTTACCTCCATCTCTCCACCTTTCTTGAGCTCTTCCTGATGTATTCACTCACCCTCCCCTCTGCTCTTTAGTTATCTCTTTCTTTAGAGAATTTCTTCTTTCCTTCACTCATCTCTTTGAGAAAACAGGATTGACAGCATCTCTTTCTCTTACCTCTCCATGCCATCATTTGAACCTTCCTTCCATCTATCCTGCTATCGCTTTATAATTCCAATCATTTCAACTTCCATTTTTCCATCCATACTTCTTGCTCCTGTCTTCTCTCCATTCCAGCTTCTATTTCTTTCTACCTCTTCCCTCCATCACTCCCTTCATCGCCTCATCTAGCTCCATCTCTCCATAGACAATCTGCCAGTGCTGTGCCCTCCCAGAGTGATCCCGTTAGATGGCTAATGCTGTGAAAAATGACAGTGAACCGCCGTTTTTACCGCCATCGCCACCGCTTTGGGGCCGCCTGCCGCCTACAGCCTTGTTGCCTGGCAACACCCCAGACAGCTTCTTTCCAAAAGGCGAAGGCGCCTGTCTGCTCTGCTGCGATAGAGACCCGAGCCTAATAAGCATTGTATCTTATTTTGTCTTATCATTTTGTTGTTAGAGACACAAGTTTGCTCGGAGCTGTGACTATGCAAAGAGCACTGATGCAGAATGTGTCTCTCATATTGAATGAACAAAATTATATGCTACAAGTGTGACTTCCCGGAGCATTGTTGTTTGAATAACGGATTGCTCAGCCAAAAGCATAAATATACATAAATGACGAAGATGCAGATGATGCCGTGAAGTCGTCCTGTTCCTTCAAGTCTTTGCACTGAGTAAGTGCAGCACCAATATACAGAAGGGTGACAAATTAAAGGAAATGATGCCTTCACAGTCACCAGAAAAGCCTTCAGTAAGTGAGATTTAGATGGAGCGAGATATATTACGGTACTCTCAATAAATTGAGCATAACATGCATTTAATGTCGCTGTGCATGCGACATATATTAACACATAACCTTGTGATGCTATAGCCTTTACATTAATGTGAAGGCATTCTATTCAGAAGGCATTCTATTCAGTGCAACGGAAATGCTACTATGTCCGACCTAGTTTGAAAAAAAGCCATCCTTTTAACAGACATATCAAGTCAGCAATGTTAGATATTCCATGTTTAAAAAGTATTTTCTTCCATAAATGTACCATATGGAAGACAGAGAGTAAGGCACTGTCCTACACCACAGCTGCTACAGTCCAAAGTGTGCCAGCAGCTTGCAGAATGATTGTCTTTATTGTTTACATATAAAACTGTGTCTCTTCCTGTGACCATAGATGATTTGTACCACTGACTATAGCCCAGTGACTTGGCTATACCAGAGCATCTTATGCATAACTCACGATTTTCTCTTGCTCAGTCCCTACAAATTTCTAAGTTTGAAAATAGATAATACAATATTTTTTTCATGAAGGAGATACCTGTAGCTGTACGATAAAAATGCCATGCATGAGTCTCAGGATCCCTTTTCTGTACTGTGTCAGTTAAATGTGGTCCTTTTATTAAAAAAAAAAAAAAAAGAATGTCTGTGCGTCATCTCTTGCCCCACTTTCCTGTGTTTCCACCTCAATATTCACAAATATGAGTGACATGAGCCACACGGTTACCACGGAAACTCCAAGAGGGTTACAAGAGTGCTTTGTCAAAGTTTGTCAACTCACTGCCATTGAAGCAATCACTCTTTAATGTGTATCTGTAGACATCTGTGTAACTGCATACGTAATCCTTTGCGAGATTGAATGTTGGAAACGAAAGACAGCAAGTGCAAGCAGAATGAGGTATAAAGTGTGAAAGTTGTATTTCCAAGGCAGAGGCATGGGATTTAAAGCTCGAAAACTGTACTATAATATAACGCTTCAAGGATATCCAGAAATGATACGGTATGGGCCCATTTATGTTCATCTCTGTTGGGTGAATCAGTGCAGCTTTTTAAGCACCAATTCCCATTTTAAGTGATCATTCTATAGAGAACCACTAATTTAAATCCATCAAGGTCATAGAGGAAAACATGAATAGCTGCAATTTCCATTAATGGGAGCGGAATGGAGAATATGGGGGACAAAATGTCTAGTGGAAGTGGATTTTGCAGCCCCTAGAGGAGTGTGTAGGTGTGTATTTATTAATGATGAGGGCATTCGAATGAGACACATTAAACAAAGTGCACACTCAGTGTGGTATGTGTGAGGACCGAAACAAAGCTAACATTTCAGTATACTACCTTTCTTCATCTCTCCTCATCTTGCTTTCTGCCTTAAAGGACTTTGCTTATCTACAGAATTTCTGCAAATCAAACACTGTACTGTAGATGCCTGAACACACAAGCACCATCTGCTGAGCCATTAGACGTGTCTTACTGTAAATAAGCCTGAAGAGGCACACGTGCACGCAGCATGGCATTATGCCCAGCCTTGCCCCAGGTGTCTCACAGTTGATGTATTGGTGTGGCCTCAGATTAATCCATGCAGGGCAAACTAATGCTCTTATTAAAGGCTTTTTAAAGCTCTGCCTAACAGAGAGAGTGAGAAAGAGCGAGGAGAGGTGACGTGTTTAGGCGTATTAATATCCACCTCAGGTGCTAATTTGGCCCGTAAGTCACATGTGTCACCATCTGATGTGCAAGACAAGTGGAAATTACAGGAAAGGTAAAGGAATAGAGAGACGGGGGGTGGGATGGAGAGATAGCGTGACAAAGACTGAGTGAGAAACAAGAATGAAAGAAGAAGGTGTAAATCACATTAATGAATAAGCTTCATTAGTCATGCCCATTAGTGTCCTAAGCACGGATTAATTAAACTTTAGCCGACTTTGGAGAAGCCCAGTGGCCAGGATGGGACACAGTTTGATTACACACCTGGAGGTTTGATCACTGACACCCTTCATTCTGACCAGCAGCGGGCAGCCAGTGTACCTTTTGTCCCTGAATGTGAAATTAGAACACGTGCAAAGAGCAAACTAATATGGAAACATTTGCATACTGAGTATTTCTTCCTTTTACTGGTCTACTCTGTTGGTTTTATTGCACCTCAAGGAAATGCTGCCTGTTTCGCTGTTACTGTACACTTACCACTTGCTTCAAATAATTTGTGCTGTCTAATTTATTTTTCCGAAACACAATGTACTTTTTGGAGGGTTGTATTAAATGATCTTCCTGTCTATGTGTTTGTGTTGTCAACAGGCGGACCCCCAAGGCAGAGACATAGCCATCCGTCCCTTCTTGGAGCACTGTGAGAACACCCACATGACCATTTGGCTGGGCATCGTTTATGCCTACAAGGGACTGCTAATGGTGAGAGGAGAGGGTTACAACACAACATTTCATCATGTACTCACAGTCCGGACACACACATAAATGCACACTTACACTATGAATGTACTGTAAAAGGGTATCTGCTGTCTGTTAACAGCCTTATAAATGTGCATTGAGGCTTGCTGCCGTTTCTATAATGCTATTAATGCGCTGTAATGTGTGCCAATATTGAAACTTGAGTATCTACTTTTAAAGACACAGTGAAATGAAACATACATTTTCCAAGTTGTAATCCTGTGTCCCTGTGTGAATTTTTCATTTATCTCCCGTTACATGCTAAATATGTGTAAAAAAAAATTTCATATCAAAATCCCTCTCTTTCCTCTTCCTGTAAAACGGATCTTCTCATCTAACTCTTGGCAAGAAAGTGAATGAGTAAGCGTATTTCCGAAAATGTCAAACTATTCCTTTAAGTTGTGGTGATATCAGTTTAGTCAAGGATCATTATGGGCTATACCTGAGCATGTATCTGAGACACAGGGCTCTAAACAAACTGTAACATACATTAAAATGTTCCATGTCCCCACCACACAGTGTTTTTTTTTTTTTTAAAGGAACACGCCGACTTATTGGGAATTTAGTGTATTCACCGTAACCCCCAGAGTTAGACAAGTCGATACATACCCTTCTCATCAGGCCAGCACAGTACATGCAGGTGAATGGTTCCAGCAATCCTACTGCTCCCAATAAGTGACAAAATAACGCCAACATGTTCCTATTTACATGTTGTGATTTGTATAGTCATAGCGTGTACAAAAAACAACGTAACATGAGACACAGCAATCTTATAACCGTAAACAAACCGGGAACTATATTCTCAGGCGGAAGAATATAGTACTTTGGCGGAATGATTTGCTTTGCAGCAAACCTGTCTGAGAATATAGTTCCCGGTTTGTTTACGGTTAGAATATGGCTGTGTCTCATGTTACGTTGTTTTTTGTACACGCTGTGACTATACAAATCACAACATGTAAATAGGAACATGTTGGCGTTATTTTGTCACTTATTGGGAGCAGTAGGATTGCTGGAACCATTCACCTGCATGTACTGTGATGGGCTGCTGCCTCTGGAGCCATCAGACAGCCTTACAGCACGTACGGAGATGAGAAGGGTATGTATCGACTTGTCTAACTCTGGGGGTTACGGCGAATAAGCTAAATTTCCAATAAGTCGGCGTGTTCCTTTAAACCTCCGTAAAGCAGAAGCAACTGTAAATTATGCAAACCTCACTACATTTATGGAAGGTGAGACAGAGCAGTAAATCATCTTAAGAGAATGCAGAGGATGCTGAGTAAAACACTTTTGTCACTGAGTGAAAATGTTGAAGACAGAGAGATGGAAGGACCAAGAAAATGGTAGGGTAACAAGTGGAAGGGGCTTTAATATAAATAATAAGATGGCAACAAAGAAGTGGAGTCGTAGGAAAAGTTTGTATCAAGTGATTGACAGGAGTCCACATCTGTATGTGGCATAGAGAGGGACGGCAAAGCAAAGAGAAGCATTAAGGCTTGAGGCTCCCTACGAACACACACACACACACACACACACACACACACAGGCTCACATATGAGTACACACATGCACATCACTATCACTTCACATTTGCGAACACACGCTCACACACCTGAGATCTACTAATCATTGATGATTGCTCCTGTAAATCAGCTGCTTGTCATTCCACTAACTCATTTAGACTTTAGGGTAAGCAGGGAGACCACTTTACACACCACGCAGTGAATTATTCAACAGGCGGATGCTGCTGCTGCGACTTTAATGTTCCACCGAACAAACTCTATATAAACGTTTTACAAGCATGAAACCTAAGGCTTTTTTTAAAAGTGTTTCTTGAAGCTAATTCAAATGAGATTTATTTTATTTACAACCTGCACTCCATTTTTGATGATTGAATAAGTCCTGCTTTATTCTGAAAAAAAACAACAACTGATGTTTAGACTAGCAAAAGCAAAATGAAAGAAAACTGCAGTTTCAAATAGTGAGGATGACCAATACTGTTGACTTGCTGTGTGTGCATTGCCCTAGAGAAACCAGTTCAGACTTTCTATAACCAGAAAAAGTTATTCTGAAATGTCTATGTAACCTTTTATTAAACATCTTTTATTAAAAAAAACATATTTTTACTTTTCCCTGACAGTTGTTTGGCTGTTTCTTGGCATGGGAGACCAGGAACGTGAGCATCCCTGCTCTCAATGACAGCAAATACATCGGGATGAGTGTTTACAACGTGGGCATCATGTGCATCATCGGTGCTGCAGTGTCTTTTCTGACAAGAGACCAGCCCAATGTCCAGTTCTGCATTGTGGCACTGGTGATCATCTTTTGCAGCACCATCACACTCTGTCTGGTCTTCGTTCCCAAGGTCAGTTTTTTCTTTTGTAAACGAGAAGAGTGCATGCACGGGCACAGGTGGATTACTCTGCATTGCCAAAAACTAGTAGACTACTACTAGAGTGCTTAATTATAACCATATTCACATCCCACACTTCACTATGTCCCACATCCAAAAAACGCAGTGTAAACAGTTATGTGTAGTTTTTTTTGCCCATGATATTATATCCTAGAGTGCAGCTGTGATTAATACCCATAACCCCTCTCCCAGTTCATCACCATGAGAACCAACCCAGACGCAGCCACCCAGAACCGGAGGTTAAAGTTCACCCAGAACCAGAAGAAGGAAGACTCCAAGACCTCCACCTCAGTCACCAGTGTCAATCAGGCTAACACTTCGCGACTGGATGGGCTTCAAACTGATAACCACCGTCTCCGCATGAGGATAACGGAGGTCTGAGCCGATGAATTCATGTTGTACTTCTTTTTTTTCCGTGCATCTTCACCATTATTTTACAAGACAGGACGACGGTGCAGTGGGTGGCAGGGTTTTTAATGCAACAGTGGGATAAGGAGAGGCTTTTAAGCGTGATTGAAGAAACAGTAATAGAGCACAAGTTCTACAAGAGAAGGAAAAAAAAGCAAATTGTTTAAGTTCACTGAACTTTAAAAGTAAAAAACTAGCTCTTCTTTAGGCAGTTTATTTTCATATGTAATTTAATTAATTCTTAATAAAATGTTGGTAAATTGTTAAAAGCAACTCTGATCTCTTCAAGAGATTGTGTTGTCACTGAGCAGGCTACACTGTACCTTTTCTTTTATTCATTTCGTAAAAATGTTCACTTTTACTGACATTGAGTGACATTGGAAAAAAATCACCTTGGCTTTTTACCAGATCTCTCAGTGGTGTATAACTGCTGTATGTTTTTGTTTTTGTTCCTGATTGTGGCAAATGAGGAGCTACTCAGACACTCTTAGAGGACAAGAAAAGTTATTACGTCTTTGGCAATCAGCAGTTGTTTCCCTTCTTCACTGTGTTTTGAAATGTAAAGAAGTGTTTGTTATCCATAGATCAGACTCCACACTGGGTAATATTTGGCTGATAGCCATGTAGCCTACTTGAGCTAGATTGTATGTGATGTTATGTAATTAAAGATTTTTCAGTTTTTAGTTCATAATGTACTTACTCTACTTTATCATTTATTTAACCCACTTTAAAAAAAACAACAACCATAAATGTATGGGTTTTTTTGTTTTTCTGTTTAAAAAGCTGGACAAGGAGCTGGAAGAAGTGACCATGCAGCTGCAGGACACCCCCGAGAAAACTCCCTACATCAAACAGAACCATTACCCGGATGCCAACAACATTCTCAGCATACGCAACTTCACAGACGGCAAAGGTGAGAAATTAGCTGAATGCTTCCATTTAGCCCTTCGTCATACTCTCTATCTAAAAAAAACACATAACTTACTCTCATGAAGTGTCGGTGCTTTCCATTACAGTCGGTACATTTATACAATCTATGGGTACAGCCCCCGTTATTATGGAACCCACGGCAGTTCTAGGCAAGACCTACCCTTCAATAGCATTCACGCACTACGATTGGCCAGTTGCCGTGCTCGTGCGAGGTAACGGAACCCGATTTGTTCAGGTCCTATCCCCTGACCAATCGGCTATCCTAACCATAAAGCAACACCAGGTAACTTTTCCCGCTTCGGTCCCGCGGAATTGTCCATTACATTACATTGTCCAGTTCATTCGAACTATAGATCCGCTACCCGATCTGGCAAACTTGCATAATGTAATGTAATGGACAATTCCCTTTCCAACCTGTAGGGGGACTGAAGCAGGAAAAGTTCTCTAGTGTTGCTTTAACTACTCGATGTCAATGCCTAACCTCAACCAATCGGGTTGCTTCGTAGGGCGGGTCTTGCCTAGAACTGCAGTGGGTTCCATAATTGCGCGTACAGCACATGTAAAATCCAAGATGGTGTATAATTTCTTTCTTACTCACTGACTGGAGCTGCTCAGCGGGATGTGCTCAATGCTGCTACTGGTGGCTGAAAACTAGATTGCAGCAGTTTGTGAAGATTCAACCAAGAATGAGCAGCTCAGTATGAGGCAATTCAGTCTGTCTCACTTTTTAGTTTTAATATAATATAATAAGTCTACCGCTGTAATGAGGTTTTTTGCATATATTTCTGTTTCATGTGTGTGTGACGTTTTCATATTCAGTGGCTTTAGTAAAGGATTTTAATGCTGCTTTCAGAGCAGCAGCTTGATGGAATGTCATGACGTTTTTTTCTTCCACTGCTGGAGCTCCTGTCAGCTGCAGGTAAAGAAAGGGACACATGAGTACTCTGTGTGACAGCAAGTCTGTGGCGTCTATGAATAGAAAGAATTAGCTACACTACCTGCATACTCCACTACTGCTTAGCAAGTTTTACTCATGCTGTAGTTGCACTTATCAACTCTCCCACCTTTTATTATTAAGCCCAAAGTGGGTCCACACTGATTTTGCATCTAAGTATTTGGTGTGTGGGATGTTGTTTGCTTTGTGTTGAACAATGTACTTGAATAAACAGTAGAAAGAATATTTAAAAAGTGAGGAGGAGGCAGTTAAGGTAAACTATGATTGGGTGAGACAAGCATATGGAAACACAAGTAGTAAACTACCAAATGCTAATATATAAAGATACATGTCATATCTGTCTTTTCCAGTGGAGAGAGCCTGTGTCGTTGATCCTCCCAACGTATGCCCGATACAGGCTGTTTGAATTGATGCAGCTGAATCTTAGACATTATGAAGCCGTGGTCCTCAACTTGAATCAGTGAATCGTTACACCCCAGCAGCATTTGCATTAGGCACCTTTTAAACACGACGTAGGGTGATGGTGATGTACAGCAGCCAGTTTCAGCACGTCTGATGCACACGCCAACACAAAGCTGCTCTCAGGGGTGTCTAATGGATCTGTCTGAGTTTGGGAAGGTAAAAGAGTGAAACAGCTGTGCTCATTCTGTGGATTGGTAGCAGAGCGCGTTGGAATTGTTTGAGAAGTTCCTCATCTGTGAAAGTTCATAGTTACGCAACGATGATGATGACGACAATAGTCAGTACATTCACAAAGCAACGTGCCTAATGCTTCTTCTTCTTCTTTGTTTCTTAGTTTGTCCTCTGCTTTCTTCTGTTTCTCTTTCTTCTCTGCCTCTCATCTTTTGCATGTGCACACACAAATACACAACAGACACACGTCCTCCTGTTATAGCCTTGTTAGGTATTCTTACAAGGATAGATTTTAAAAGAACAATGTGTCTGTGTTGTCGCACACACAATTGGTTGATGGAGCAGCTCATTGTTGTCTTTTTATGGAACGCAGAGAGCTAGCAGTCAGTGCCAAGATTATTTTGATTAGTAGATAATTAGTAAATGAGCTACCATCTGTGAGATTTTTTTGATCGTCTTATATTTATCCTTTAAAGAACCCAAACCAGAATACTCTCAGCTAGCCATGATATTTTTTATTGAATGTAAGATGTTACAAGTACCTGCATTGGCTCAGTGCACTGGATGCATTAGATTTTTTTTTATAGATTATATTTCCGAATCATTGAAAGAAACATTTGTGTCATATTACCTGAAGATAATTAGCTTGCATAATTTGAGCAAAAACATTCTCACATTTTTCATTTGTTGAGAGTGATCTCTCTAAAGTACTGGCTGCAGCTGGCGGCTGATATCACTAGTGAACTAAAATTCAAATGGTGTGGGGTTGTAAAAATAAATCTATTTTAGACTGAAGCTTCGTTTGCGCCGTCTTGGTTAGGTTTTTAAGAGAGAACAGAGATAAATATAGCCAGACACTTTTTTGTATGAATATTAATTTACAGAGAGATGTTTATCGAAAAAGAAAAAATAATGTGATCAACAATCTATATATTTATTCTATAAATTCAGATTTAGATTTCTAAATACAGTCAGATTTACAAACCTGTGTTGGGAAAAGGAACAAATGCTTTCCTTTCACCTTTCCCACCAGTTGAAGTTAGCAGCAACAAGGACCGGAGCGCATGGGGAATAGTTCATTTTTTAATTGGGGAACAATTAAGAAAAATACAGAAACACTTCCTAAATAAACTTCACTTCTCACTTCTAGCCATCAACTGCTCATTTTCATATTTCCCTCAGCAGAAAACAAAAATATGCTGATGCTGGTAGAGAAATGATCCTTTTAATGAGTGAATATTGTTAAATAATCCAGTTTCTGCTTGAGGCATAGGGATCAGATGGGCTGGCTTATTCATTATATAGGCGTATTCCTGCTCCTGTCATCAAGTAATGTTTTACAGACAGAATTAAAACTCAGTAGAGCCTCAATAGCTCTCTCAAAACAAGAATCTAATATTTAGCGATAGACTGATCATGCTGTCACTTTTTTTTTTTTAATTCACAGAGAGTTATTAGGTTGTTGAAGTGTTCACGATAATGGTCTTTCGAGGAGAGAAGGAGAAAGACCACAGGTCATTAAGCCTCCTTTAAAGATCACCAGCATGTGAACTTTTCCAAGCCTCAATCTGCTTGTGCTTGACAATCATCAGTGGTGGAATGTAACGAAGTACAAATATTTCGTTACTGTACTTAAGTACATTTTTCACGTATCTGTACTTTACTTAAGTAGAATCAATTGTGCATACTTTTGACTTTTACTTTGTTACATTTTGCAGCAATTATCTATACTTTCTACTCCACTACATTTCTACAACGTTCCGTTACATTTTCGTTACATTTTCTGATCAGTTTTTCCCCCTGCCAAAACGTCTTCCTGACCGTCACACGTTTGCAGTCCGCAGGGAAGCCTAAGCAGCAGCTCCTGCACCGCCACGCCACGCCAAGACCCGCCCTTCAATAGCGTTTATTGGCCAGGCGCGTACCGCTCCCAGTACTACCGCTGCTCCCGTTACTGCTGCTGCTCCCGATACTCTGCTTGGTCATATGTGAAGCATCAGTTCACGTAAGGTTAATATACAACCCGTATATTTATCTTAACAACACTCCCGGTCCTCCTCAGCTGTGAAGCTTGTTGTCCAAGCCTGTGTGTTCTCGCTAGATAAATGTGTGCAGCATTCATTGTCCCGTGGGAAATAATGCAAAGTCGAGCTTCATGCAGATCACCCTGATAGATAACCAGAATTGTAAATCAGAATGTAAACTGGGCCACAGATAGTAAGCACAATTAAATTAACCTAAAACTAACTTGATTAAAATGCCACAGCCCATAGGCCTACTGTTTTTTTTTAATTATTAGAATATAGACATTAAGAGAATAAATCGTTATGCAAGTACTTTTACTTTTAATACTTAAAGTACATTTAAAATCAGGTACTTTTTACTTTTACTTAAGTAGGGTTGCCAGTGTGGTACTTCTACTTTTACTAAAGTAAATATGCCTCTGCTTTTACTTAAGTACTGAGATTCAGTACTTCCTCCACCACTGACAGTCATCATCATCACCAGCTTCTAACTGCAGTCATCAGTATTCATAAGAAAGCTGGTCTAAATGTATTGGGGGCCGTGAATGAGTTGCTGTTATAAGAGTAGAACGCCATGTCAACAGTGATTACGCTCACTGAGAAGTAACACTCCCCCCCCCCTTCTCTCTCTATCTCTCTCTCTCTGGCTGTCTTTGTGATGGAGAACACCCGTGGATGACAGTTAAGGTGTAGTTTTCTGATGAGACTTGATTTTAGTCAGACAAGTTAGATGTTTCCTTATACCATACAGCAGTAATTCCTTTGCATTTGGACAGTTTGTGTAGATGTACTGTTGAATCCATTAACTGCAGATTAGCTAATCATAGTCAAACCCAAGACGCAGGTAAACTAAGCAGCTGCTTTGAGCTCACATCGTCATTTAATTTAAGTAAAATATCACACTTTTTGTTTTAATGTCTGCACTCTCAATAACTGTGGAACTATGATGAACAGAAGTGGAGTTTTTCCAGGTTATTTACATAATTTATTCTTGTTCCACATATTTGCACATTCAAACCTTCTAAAGTCTTATTGTAAAGTAAAATTCTTTGGCTGGCCCTGGTGTCTATTGATATTTGAAAAGAAAATTCATCAACCTAATACCTTCTTTAAGGCACATATTCTGAATCCATTATGAAGTGTATAAATATCTGTGTCTATACTTTTAACACAGCTCTGAGAGCTACTAGCTAGGTTAGGCTTTTTATCAAAATGCAAAGAGGACTAGTCTGCTCGAAAATAGTTCAGCAAGCTCAGATGTCCAATCGGGGCATGGAGTGCTGCTGTGATCAGTGAATCAGGTCAGCAAGTGCTGGGAAATCTGGGACATCTGGAGAGAAAACTGTTAGGTGGAAAAAAGATAACATTACTCCCCAGGTGCAATTTTAAAAAACTCATAATGTTGTTTACTACAATTCTTATTGTGTTTTTGCCTCATTGTCTGCCCCTGCAACATCTGGAGAATGCACAAATCATGTTGGGGAGTCTTTTCTTTGTCCCCTCCACCTTCCTCTCTTTTCTTTCTTACTTTGATGTTTTCTTTCTTCTGTTCATACATTTTTAATTTATCTCACACAGGTGTCAGGTTATTTTTTTTTACCTGTGCTTTAAATAACACCCATTTTATGTGATGCATATGTGATGTGATTGGATTATGCAATAAAGAAACTGACTGGTTTAAAGTCAGTTGGTAGACACCGTTGATGATTTGTTAGATTACTATTATGACAAAGACAAAGGTGTCACATTTGGGCTGTTTTGTTAAGGCAAGTTTTTTTTGGCAGGGGCCATTTCCCCTTGGTATGGTCGGTAGGAGTGACTTTACCTTCGTGGTGTGAATGTTCTGTATGCAGTGAAAACACATCTGCATTGATATAAACCATCTCAAACCAGGAAATCCATTCAATTGGTAGGTGCATATTGGCAGATTTGTATTGCTTTTTGCATGGCATCATCAAAGATCAATGTAAGAGCATAAAAAACAAGAAGTACAATCCACGCTCATGACTTCCACACCTCCTAAAAATGTTCCTAAAAAAATCATGTCAAGTCATGTCTCAGGTGCCATGCACGTGCGACTTACGAGACTTATAGGACCTGAGCAGCCTATTTGATACAGCCCATCATTTTTTTATGATGCCTACATGTGTTTTCAATGCAGATGGAGAGAAGTCAATACTGAAGAACCACCTTGAACAGAAGCCTCAGGCGCAGTGGGGCTCCATGGATCCTTCCAGAATTAACAGAGGTCCCCTGGAGGATATCAACTCACCCGAACAGTGAGCTCTTTCATTTCTTAAGCACTTCTACCCCTGTGTCCTTCTCCCCTCTGTCTTGTCAGCTTTCTCACCAGACTACACGTCACACGTATCGCAACCACCAGCAGCTCGCAGGCGGTTGCTTTGGCAACAGAGCCCTGTGAAAGCATGGACCGGTTCTGTACTTTTCTCTCCCACGCACATTAGCAAACATATAACCACATAGAGTGTATGTGTATTCTCCCACTCTGCTGGACTTACTGCAGCATATATACTTACAGTCAAACACATATGAACACAAAGACATGTGCATGTACAGTAAGCATACATAGACATGCAGCTGATTGATAAGTTGTACCAACCTGTAAAAGAAAATGGTCTTCGACACTCATGTGACCAATACTGATCTACATTCACTTACTATTTATAAGGAAGCAAAGCTGTGGGGTGTTGACTTCATCAATACCGGGGGGGGGGGCACTTCATGCATCATTGAGAGCTCTCTCTCCCACATCCCATTGATGGAGAAGGGAGAGACAGCAGACAAGGGGGTAAAATACTGGAGAGAGGGCAGTTACAGAGAGAAGTTGGATTAAAGAAAAGGATGTTTAGATAGTAAAGAGAAACAGAGTTAAGGAGGACGAGAGAAAGAAAGAGGTAGAGACTTACAGAGGCTTATGTAACCAGTGATTTACAGCTCGCATTGGAAGCAGCTCTGAAAATAGACAGGGAGGAGAACAGAAGTAAAGGAACACTCGGAGCTATTCCCATGCCACATAAATGTTTGATCACATGGAGGGAAGAGAGATGAAGAGGCAGCGAGAGAGAAAGTGAAAGAAAAGAAAATATAAAGAGGTGAGAAAAGAGGTATGATGAGAGTAAAGGTAGAGGAGGACGAATGCTAACACTTTGTGAAATGTCGAATCCTGACAGAAGTCACACACCAATTGCATGTTGTTAAATGTAGTGTCTGTGTCATATATGATCCACCCAAAAAAAATTCCATGAGCAAGGAAGATTGTGTTTCCATCAAGTAGAACAGGTCAGGATAACTGACTGGGCCTGAGGACCATTAATATTTCAAAGTTCTCCTAATTAAGACATTTTTTTAGTCTATCACTGAATGAGCTTGGATTACATTCCCCCCTCTGAATTTTTTTACATAACTGGCATTTGTTGAACTGTTTTGCGAACTGTCACATCAGGCGGAAGGATGAAATGTTCTTTTTGTCAGATGATCCCAGAAGCTGAGAGGCACGGTGGATTAGGGGTTTAGTAAGGAGCAGTGAAGAAGGGAATGAGGTTGCTATAGGTTGCTATAGCTGTAGGTTGAATACAGGAAAAACAATTAGAATGAGGACTTGTGTGAACTATACTTTGCCTGTTTGTTGTGATCCATCTTTGGTATGTTACTGTCAGGTTTTATCACTGAAGCTTGTTGCGATTACATTAATACTTAATTTAAACAGTGCTGAACAAAAATTGTGAAAATCTTAATTGTAAACTAGGCAGGTCCACTACATGTGCCACTTCTGGGCTGGGATTGAATCCCACCAAACCATTGTCCCTTGTGTCTTTGTCAGTACTTTGCAATAAATAAACTATACTTGAGGTGAGTATTGATAAGCAGTGGGCATATTGGCGCAGAGTTTGACTACTTTATATACAATAGGGTATTGTAATTTATAGATAATAATTAATACATAATGTTTTCTTATTTTATGTCATGCAGTAAATGTTAAAAATCTGACCTGGTATCCCACATAATCACATTCACATTGGATTTTGCAGCGCTTTTACATTAAAAGTGTTCGGTGCCAGTGCAAGTTTTGTGCCCTTTATGTAGGTGGGCGGAAAGTAAGGATGTGGAGGTCAGGGTGGTAAATGGGGGTGTAGCGCTTCCAACTTTTATGCTGGTGACCAGAGTTTCCATCCTGTCACAGACCCACAATTAATGTTTTAATTATTGGCAGTAGGGTTGGTTAAATTCTAACATTCAAAGTGACTAGTGACTACAGCTTTTAGAAATTTGTGGAGTAAAAAGTCACAAAGAAATTCAAATATGCATGTGAAGTACCTCAAAACTATAATTAAGTACTACTACTTGAGTAAATGTACTTACTTACTCTCTATCTCTGTTTCATTGTAACTTTCTGCAGCATACAGCGTCGACTGTCCTTGCAGCTGCCCATCCTGCACCATGCCTACTTACCTTCCATAGGAGGGGTTGATGCCAGCTGCACCAGCCCCAACGGTAGCCCTGGTTCTAGCCCACGGCACAGACACATGCCCCCTTCCTACCGGGTAATGGTCTCTGGTCTGTGAGCTTCATTCACTCCCCCACCTGGCTTTTTGCAGAGGAGACATATATGGTTCTTTTTTTCTACAACAAATAGACTGATATCATCAGCGTATGTGCGTAGTTTGTCTCGGAACAAGGTGGACCAGGAAAGAAGAGAGGGAGGGGGGAGGGGGAGGGCGAATTTCACTCTTTGTACCTCTTCACCCCGGCCTCTCTTGAGAACAAAAGCCCTCAGTCAGGAAGGGGTGAGAGGAGAGAGAGTGGGCACTGGATGACCCCTTACAAACTCCCAAGATTCACAGCAATGTCCCCTTGTTCATCTGCTCCCCTTGCCTAGGCATATACACAGTCGAACAAACATACATTAATACACACACATGCACACACACTGACACCCCAATAGCAGAGCAGTGGTGGACAAGCCCTGACCTGACGTGTAGCCTTATCTGCTTCAGAGGGGATTGTGCTCCTGTTCCTTATCTGTTGTATGTATGTGCTCGCGGCTATGTGTGAGCTTGTCATCTAACTTGAGTATTTCACTGCTTCAGTGACTGGATACCAGAAATGTGGAATTTACAAGACCCAACAAAGGAAATCTTCCACTTTACCCCCCGTCCCCTTTCCCATTCTTGTGGAGACATGTAAATATCATCATTTCTGACTTTGATGTACTGTACGCTTTGTATATTCTGTGAATGGACAATTAAAGGGTTTCTAAGTGTAGAACTTGTAACAGAGGCAGGAAATCGTGACATGGCACCCTACAAAGAATTAGAAATACGTATGAAAGAGAGCAGAATTGGTTGGTGTAACTGTTGATAAATTAGCTTATGGGCAGCAAAGATAAGATACATCAAAGTTTGAGTGTCACAGAATATGAAAAAGCACCAGGGGCCCGTAACCTGGAGAAAGACACACATGGCTCTTTTTTCCACTTGCTTTTCCACTGCTAAATTTGCACCTTTGGATCTTATCAGAGATTTCACATTAGACTTTGCATAGGCCTTTCATAATTTACAACTTGCTTAATATGTCCTCAGAAAGCATGTTATACAGAATATTGATGCTATGCCTTTTATCAGGTCTCCAAGGCTGCATATTGTTAGAAAATAGAGCTACAAGGCACCACAAGAGTGTTCCACAGTTATTTATGTGTGTTATATGCCAAGAAATGCACACATTCAGATGTACACTTAAAACACAAGAGAGCACCTTATGAAAGTAGGTGCTTTTCAGACATGGCATTAGTGACGGCCTGGTCATATTGATCCCCACAGAGATGTCCATCTGTTCTAACCCTCACAGCTAACCAGCACAGACACGGGCGATGGGGTTCATGTCAACGGCAAAAGGGCACAATGACTTCTTCGGAAGAAATAACACAAAGAAGTGATACTGGAAAGGATGTAGGTCTACTAGTTCCACAGCTAGTTTGGATTAAACGGTTGACCTGAATTTCCACGAGAGGTAGTAAAGACAATGAATACACGGGAGCCTGGTGTAATAAGCCCTAACCAGCTGTAGCTTTCAGTTCCACGACGTGATGACACTACTGCTGGCCACAGTGATAGAGCATAAAACACAGACACAGGGCTTTCTGTCATATTGAGTGTCAAGAAAAATCACTCCACACTTAGCAACAGTGAACATACCTCAGTTGCTATGGAAATGTAATTCAGTGCTGTTGAACTCAGCCCAAGAAGGCTGCAATGAGCAAAACGGCCATCAACTCAGTGTCGTCCTTTTTTTTTTTTTTTTTAAACTGTCCTCATGCAGGAGAAAAGCAAACAGGGACTCCGGACAAAAAAAAGGACTTTTTATGGAGTGTGAGAAGGTTTGTTCTTAGCATATGTTTCACCATTGGTGTCTTGGTTTTTAGTTTTTAAGGCGTTTGTTGAACGCTGTGCCTGTTGTCTTATATTGTAGCCTGCAGGACCCACAGTACATAAATAAGGTGAAATTGGCACTGACCCAGCAAACTACAACATTGGCCACACATCTGTAAATTGAACGTGTCATAGATTTATTTAAATGTAATGCCTCAATGCATGGGACAGTTTGGGAGAACTTGGTGAAAGCTCCACTTCAGCTGGAGTCGATTTCCTCTGCAAGCTGATGTCTGATCATAAACACTGTCTTTAGTTAAAAGGCCAGTCAATGGATACGGAGTTTGAGAGTCGGAGACAAGCTAGCAGAGATCCACCTGCTATTGGACATATCAGGGTGACTTCCCATGAGAGCTCCTCTCCTTCCAGCCCCTGCTGAGCACAGGAGCAGGGAAACCCGAGCACACAACCTTCAAGGAGTCACGGCTTCTCCCGCACCTTTGCCAACCAGAGAATCATGTGAGTGAGAGACATTGCCAGAGGGTTCATTCTTCCTTCAGGAGAAGAGAAACCAACTGCACATTTTATATAATACATTATATGTGATTGTGTACAATTTGCTGATACCCCGATGATGGTGCCCATGTATGGAATACTTGGTATTTGGCTCTCTCAAGACGGCATGAAATGAAATGTATACTTCACAGTTACCTCTGTTTTTGCAACTGTTGTGACAAATCCACTCTGTTGTTTCATCCTCTCACCTACAATTTGATTTGATGTTCTTTTAACCTGTTGATCAGCTCCCACGTGTCAATGCCAAGATTCTCAGTGGACAAACTCAACATCACATTGAGAATGCTACTGGTTTAGCAGTTATTCACTGAGGGCAATAAAGTGAAAGTAGTAGCAAACGATCAATCCTAATAACCCACTCCTGGTATTTCCCAAATTACAAAATTACTTCTTTTTTTTTTTAGTCCATCTAAAATGCCAAATGCAGATCATCAGCTTTTATTTTTTATGTGCCCTGATTTCTTATATTAAGATTAATTTCAGTTTTTTTTTTTCAACATGGATGAAAAAATTGGTAAAATGCAAATTTTGGTAGGTCAAGGGCTCATAATTTCCTGTAATAAATAAAGTCATGTCGATGGTTCGTATTTGCCACAGGTCTTTTTACCTTTTCAGTTAGCAGATCAAAGTGACATATACGTATATAATTATATCTTTGTATGTGTCATCATCAGGGTTTCTGGAGAACACGGAACATACATGTCCAAAAATATAACAATATGACGTATATATTTAGTGGAAAAACACACAGGTCCATACTGTTACTGTTTTGTCAGTATGATATGTGGTATCACATGAAGTTAAGTTCAATTAAGAGTTTATAAACAGAAAACAAAAACCTACGTTAAATGCAACATGTTCAAGAGGGGCAATAACTTGTTTTCTTATTACAAAAAGAATGGAGAACGCTATATATATGTAAAAGATCTTTACGTACATTCTCATTTTTACATAGGAAAGATTTCACGACTACGCCACAAGGATACTTGGAGTTCTTTTTTTTTAATTTAAAGTATCTGTAACTATGTTATGTACAGATGAGGTATAGATATGAAAAAGTTGTATAAAATAAGTATCACACTTGCAACACCTGAACATTTTTGGAGCCATTAGTTGTTATGGGGGGATTTGAATAGCATTCTTCTTTTATTGTCTGAATGTTATGGACAGCCTTTACTTTTCACATCATCATTAAATAAAGTGAGACTGAAAATAATCTTTGATGTATTAGAATCATTCATGTGGTTCTCCAGTATGTTTGCATACATAATGTTGATTTAAAGGCAGTCAGTCAATGAAGAAATCAGTCCACAATCTGCGCTTTTAAAGTTGCTAAAGATAAAATCAGCAAAATGTCACTCTTTAGTAGCATCTAGTTTACCTTGCACGGCAGCTGGAGTCTTGCGATATCACGAGATCATGGGAGAATCGCGGAATCAAATGTCACACAAAAATCCATCTTGTCAGGTTAAAGTAATGTGTTTTTTGTCTGAATAGCAGCGACCGAACCAATCGGCGTCCGGTGAGGCGCTACTGGCCGCTACAGGCGTGGTTTAGGTGTGTGTGTGACACCTGCATGTGTTCGTTCAAAACAACAATGCCGGACGTGATTGACAGATGGTTCATCCAATCACCTGGCCAGGTATTTATGAAAGTGCCTGCCCTTTTCCAGACTTGCCATAGTAGGAAAAGTACAAGTGTTACTAATAACAGTAACAATGGCTCTGTTCTTTTCAAGTTTCCCAGTAAGTTATGGTAGTATGACAGTGAGCCAGCATGTACAATAGCAGGATCCTAAAACCGAAGCAGCTAAATGGAGTTCAGCCATTATTCATTTTTGTGATTTACACCTGTGTTTTTCCTTCAGTGGCATTTTAAAATGTCTGTTCTGATGAGTACAACTACTGACAGACAGAAAAAGAACAAAATCATGTTTACTCTTTGTTAGAATTTGTGTTAGTTTCTTAGTTTGTAGTATGAATGTCAATCTTGCTGCTATGAAGACATTTAATAAAACACCTCCACTGTTTACCCACTGGACACAGAAAGAATTACTTTAATGTGTGTAGTGTGGCTTGCCTTGAGGTAAGATAAAACACACACACTGTTAAGTGGCATTACAAAGCCTTTTTTGTGCCCATAATGCTGATGCTGCTGAGGCAAAAATCTTGATCTCTCACTTCAAAGGCAGAAAACTAAAAATGGAGGCAAGTGCACCCATGTGATACACTGGCCAGTCAACATCAAGGATCTTAATTAGCACACCAAAAGGCACACACAGCAAGCAGGCTGCCTATCGCCCTCACACACTGTGAAGAAAAAATAAATTTGTAATATAAAGCCTTGTATGTTGAGAGGTCGATAAATAATTGAATTGTAAGGAGGAACCCAGAGGCAAACAGGATGGAGGGGATGAGTGTGTGTCTGAGTGGGTTACTGAAAGTGTCACTGTGTTTGCATCCGCATTTGTGTGTCATTCATGTCTGTGAGAATGCACGTGTCCTGATGTCAGAGCTTTTCTTCATCCTCACTTTCAAATATTTAGTATGTGGATGCTAGACGTGGTTGCAAACTGTGTTCCTCATGGAGAAGCAGTGCAGCAGCTGGCTGGAACTGTGGCTGACTAAATCCTCCGCTGTCATCTGGCTGTATGTAACAGACACTGTACATATGCTGGAATTTACTTGAAGTGGTCCATTAGAGGGTCTTCCTTACAAATCAAAGAGCTAAGACAACAACCCTCCTGCTGGAGGATAACAACCCTGCAACCTGAACGTTGTTCTTATTGTATTATTGGCTTTAAACATTTCCATAAAGCATCAGGAAATTATTTATTAACCATTAATAAAGCCATCAATTACAAACCCTTTAGAAAGGGAGAGTTGTTAGAAAGTAAAACTGCGCAAGTTTTTGCGAGTTTTTTCTGCTTCTGCTATAATACAATTAAGATTAATGGAATTCTGTTAGTGGTGCTCACAGCTTTGAAAAATGACATTTAAAATATTCAGCAGCAACTTTTCTCCGGACAGTCCACTGACTTTACTGTGCAAAGTTTTCAGTGGAACTACTTTCTACTGATGCAATAGTCACCATAAAACCTTTTTCTTTTTATTGTAAATATACATTTCCAATGCTGTGACCAGCAGAAATCTAAAAAGATGGGCACATATCAGAACATATAAATCCTTTAATTAGCAGATTGTGTTGTAGTCAAGACCACCTAAACCGAGACCAAGTTAAGAGCAAGACCAGACCAGTGCGAGTCCCACACTGCATGACACACTTACAATAAAATGTGGAACATGTACTGTAAACCATAGGCACTCCTCATATTGATCTGAAAGATCCACATTCTGAAAAAAAATGCCCACAGAAAATAGAATGGTGACAGCCATCAACAGTAACAATAATTTCAAATAAGTTATTGTAATAGTTAATAAATCAGACGATGCACAGGCAATTTAGTGATATTCCTGCAGTTGTGGTCTTGACCGGTTTTGAAATAAAATCCAGAGTCCTCTTTGTATGAGATTGAGACAAGACCGAGTAAAAATGCGGTCCCATTTCGAGACCAACACCGATCTCGAGTACTACAACACTGGTAGCAGATATTCTATATGACTTTACAGGGCAACTGATAACCTTGTGATGTGCTGTAATTGTTGTTCATACATCTCAATACATCAAGTGAACTTAAGCTTTTAAAGTGGCGCCATGCAGTTTTGACCATTTCTTCGCCGTTTTCTCGCTTTTTGCTCGCAGGTTTCTCTATAGAGCTCCCCCTACAGCTTGAGAATAGATATTTGGTAGCTCCTATGTTTACTTGTGTCTGACTCCTCGCTCGGTCAGTCTGCCGTTTCCTCTTTCTCTGTTCCTCCGACAATGCTTTCCTAGCTTTCTGCTTCTTTTTTGCCGGCTCAGCCATGACAATAGTGTGAAAAACTCCATTGCTAGCTTGTTAGCCAGTTCCTGAATGGGCGTATGTGTGCAGTGGCGTGAAGCAATTCATTACATCGCAAGACCTGATATCACGCGATACTTCCTGGCGCTGAGGCTGGCGGCTTGCCGGACGAAAGTTGCAAGGGTGGTTTTTCCGCTCACAGGCGCTAGGGGGGTAGCAAAACGACCACCATTCAACTCGAAAAAAGTTATATAACCATTCCAATGACTCCGAAGCTGTTCAGTTAAGGTAAAGTAAGCTAAAAAAAACTGCATAGTTCCCCTTTAAATTCAGTATGCCTCTGCTGCTGCTTACTGATTCAAAGATAACCACAGATTTTGCTGAACTGCTTCTGCAGGATGACACACGCCAGTGTGTGTGTGTAAATGCTGCATGACCTTCTCTCCTCTCAGCGGGATCATACTGTGCAAATGGAAGGCGGGTTGATTAAGTTGACCTGGGTGTCAGTGGAAGGGAAACGTCTATGTATCCTCCTTCACATGTGATGGATCCACTGGAGAAATTAAGGCCCGGATGGAGATGAGAACAGCAAGTACATGAGCCAGTACTATATCCAGTTTATCCAACTCATGCACACATGCACATATTAAGCCTCATTGATCTGAGGATTGAGATGGATAAGGACACACACACACATGAATTTCATAGGTGCTTCTATGACAGTGTTTATGTCACAATAACTTTATTTTATGATTGTGTATGAACCCAACAACTGTATTTACTGAAGGGCTCTGGCTGCAACCTTAATTGTACACATTAAACTTTACTCTTATGTAGAATCAATTAATAATATATTTTAAGCCATGCTAGTGGCATGGCTCTAGGAATAGCAATGAGACTGTGGGTCCATCAACCTCTTTGGTCCAGACTGAAATATATTTCCACAATACTAGATGGCTTGCCCTTAAATTTGTACAGACATTTGTGGGAAAAATTGTATTCATGAGAGTTTCTTTGATCCTGATCTGCAATCCATACCTGTTTTGGCAGAGCTAACCGTAAGTTTGCACAATAGTTGGAATCTTACCACAGAAAGTCTTACTATACTGCAGGAAGCATATAGGCAGGAAAATACACTGACTCATTTACAAACTACAGTAAAGCAAACAGTGCATACATAATATACTGACAATCAAACGGCCCATTAACAATCTTTATGTCGAAAAAATATTTCTGACACACATTCTTCGTCTTTGTCTATCTCACAAATGCTGTAATGTCACAATTGCTAGAAAAAGGAGCTGTTAATTTCCATTCAAATCTAACTATTCGCCACAGAAAACTAACACTGACACAAAAGCATATTGATATATTCTCCAGTATTCCCTTGTTGAAAACCCAATGTATCTGAGGTGTCCGTAACCTTTGCTTGTTACCGTGCCACTGGTGACCATTTCCCCCTTAATCTGCAGCATTCGAGGATTTTTAGACGGCTTTTAATCTCTCCTCGGTACCACATTATAGTAATATAACCTCATCAAGATAAGTGGTCAAGGGCACATTTGAGAGGACATCTCAGCAAGAAGCATATGCCCTATAAATTAGTATGCTAGTCAGAGCAAAGAGCCGAAAGGGCCCCTCTCAAAAAAACGTGTTGATAAAAAAAAAAAAAACAGCAAGATGATCAATCATGTTTAAATTGAAACATCACTGATAATGATTCAATAATTACATTATGTTATATATGATGTGGAAAATCCCATGATATATGGCCATATTGTCCCAAAACCTCATTTCACTGTTTGAAAAACAGCCATTTCCTGCAGGAGCGTGTGCAGCGCGGGTTGACTGATGCCTCCATGCACACCAGGATACGTGATTAGAGAGTAATTTATGGCCAGTAGTTACAATCTCCTGCAGGTAAATTTATTGCTGACATATAATGACGGCACACTCAGCTGAGCCCACAGTAAATCCAAGACATAGTCCTCCTCTGTCCTTGAGAATTCTGCTCAGTCTCCAAAAGTAGGTTTACTTTAATCTAAAGATGCTGGGTTCAATAACTGGACAGTCCTGCACTGATTGATCCTAATCTACTGTAATCTTTAAAGTATGGCCTGTAATGGATCATACCCATGTCTTATCATTATTATTACTGCTGAATTTGAATTGCATGTGGTTCCCAAAATGGGTGTTTAACACCCACAAGGGGTCGTAAGATAACTCTGAGAAGACGCATGATTACAGGGTAGAAAAGTAGAAAGGACATATGTTTTCCACAAATATTTTTTATATATGTATCAGGATTTTCTGTTTGCCTTTTCCATGTGAATTACTGGATAATTTCACTCTTTGATTGAACTGGTTCACAGCTGGCAGACATAATAATCCGGCGATGAGGGATCACACACAGACATTGCTTTGTTGAAAAGGGTAACAAGCCAAAAAGATTGGGAACCACTTGTCTAGTTTCCAATAGTCTAAATTGCATTATGAAAGCAATCTTTGGAGATTTAAAGATTGGTAATCCATCATTTTAAGTCATGCATCTTTAAATTCCATTGTTGTAAGATTTGAAAAGCCTGCACTGCATTACATTATAACTAAATGTAACTTGGAAAGTAAAATAATAATTATGCAAAAATAAATGCAGACTTGATGTTAAATTTGATTGATTAAATGGCTCATGCAAGTTTCAAGAGTCTGCAGATTCTTTTCATACAGAAATAAATGGAAACCACTGGCTGCCTGGAAGACATGAAAGTAATAAACTTAGTACAAAAAGTAAGGAAATCTTGGGATGCCCACTTCGCCGCCTGTCTTTGACATCCCCCCTTGTATAGAACTTGGCCTTCAGTTTGGAGATGGTACTAGGGCTCACTCCAAATAATGCCGCAGCTTGGTTTTGCGGAACACCAGCTTGAAGTCGCAAGGGCCCTATCCAGATCAGTCAAACGCGGCATGTCGATTCTTGGAGCAGACACTTACTGACTGTAGCTGTACTTACAGTAGTAGGGCCCATGCTCACAGTAGCTGCCAATCATGTGCCAATCAGGCACCTGACCTGGCAGTACCAGAAGCTCAAAACAAGTGTCAACAGCAACAGCAATTTTTTCATGGGCGCAACCCACATACTCAGCGCTGCTGCTCATCCCACAAATGCATGTTCCTTACAAATGGGGCACCATTTGAAAGGGAACTAAACAGGCTTTCCAACGGTATAAGATTTATTGCCAAAAAGCATTACCACAGAGAAATAATCTACCAACCACAAATTTGCTTACTTTTTGTGCTAAGTTTATAAAAATACAGCAAGATGACTTTGAAAATGGTAACCTGCAACACAAATTAAGTCTTTAGTAATTGGGCTAAAACATGTATAAACACAGGAACTGTGTTATGGCTCTGCTACACAGTATTCATGTTTTGTGATCTTACACTATCTTTTATAATTACTAGAACTTCATTGAGAGACCAAAAAGACAAAAGTAATTTTGGATATAAAAACATTTAATATATTTGTCCAAAAAAGAAATACACACCATACATTCGTGCGATTAACTTCCTTTATTTGTTACTGAAAAGCATCCCATTACTGTCTAAATGTTTACTTGGATAACCAGTCTAAATATGTGATCTGATATCCAGCAGCATCATCTTCTCTGAATCTAAAATACTTTGAAGTGTCTAAACAAAATACCACCCTAGGGTCATGGTGTTTTCACCATCTTGCTTCCACCAATCAAATCTTTTCAGCTGTGTGCAGACACTCTGCGGGGCATGTGTGCTGTGGGTTTGTCCTGCGACTGACCCATGACTTAACTGGCTGTCACAGGGAGTGAATGGCTTGCCAGCTAGCAGCTGTGGCCTTTGTGCCACAGTCAGGCCTGTGGCCCTCAGTCCAAGTGTCTCTCTGCGTGTGAGAGACACAATAGTGTCACTGTTGGTGGTGCTAAAGAGCCCGTTTGTTGATGTTGAAGATTTTGACAGAATGGTCAGCGCTGGCGCTGGCAAGCTGGACCCAGGAGCTTTCCTCCTCGACTTCACTCTCTCCGTTAGTCTGTCCATCCTTGTTGTGGTTCTCTTGACCTACTCGGCCAGTCCTGGGCCTCCAGCGAAGCCTCTTGACCCTCAAAGCATGGCTTTGTCTGCGAAAGTATGTGTGATGAAGGGAAACAACAAGATACTCTGGATCGCAGAACAAGCATTGGAAAAAATCTAGACAAAACAATGCTTCACTACTGTACCATCTCTCCTTCTCAGACACAAAACATGCAGAGACAATCCCAAACTTATGTCACCCAATCTTGTGAGCAACTAAAGTGTGGTTGTGAGCAACCCAAGTAGCAGAAGCCTTTTGATGAAAAAACACAACAAAGATACCTGTCTTCAACTCACTCCCTGAGCTCTACAGATGATGACTCACACACCCATGTGGGATACAACGTACACAGAAATACCTGTCGATGCCTGCCTCCTAACTGCTGCCCAGCTCAAAGGAACATAGCTATTCAAATCCAGCAGCCTGCTGCCTTTTTCTCTCCATAACACATACCAGTGAGCTTCTGCCTCTCGCCAGCCATGAAACTAAAGGTACACTACCATTACTCATGAACATCTACTGCTAGTGGCCATTGGAGGCCTCTCACAGTGTGTGTGTGTGTGTGTGTGTGTGTGTGTGTGTGTGTGTGTGTGTGTGTGTATGTGTATGTGTGTGTGTGTGTGTGTTGTAAGGATACGAGGTGTCCGTTTCTCCACAGCTGCTCCAGTCATGTCCTCTAGCAGGCTCCTGGCCAGGGCTCCACCTGTACAGCAATATCCTGCCACACTCCAGCCCCACTGCAAGCAGGTAGCTGTGGAAAGCACCAAAACACACACACACACACACACACACACACACACACACACACACACACACACACACACAAACAAACTCAGCTCAAACCCTAAGGCAATGGCCTAGAAACACAATTGAAATAGTGCAAAATGTTCATACTTTGACTCCACAACATATTTTAGATGATGTTTAAAGGATTAAAATGTTTCATCAACGCTTTAAAGGAAGAATCTCTTAATACTTTATCCTTTGACTAATAAAGCTGTATTTATATATACTATCAAGCAGCCCACTATGCCCTGACCTGAAGCGTTATTGGTACATTGTAGTTGATCTTAGTATTCTAATATCAAACATGATGTTGAAGTCAGACTTCTGCCCTGTGTCTACACAATGATATATTCAGTATTGATTTGTAGCCTCGTCATTTCCATAGTTCCCAGCTAACACTTACATAGATAGAGCATAGATTGTGCTGAGCCAGAGAAGGTAACCTATTACTATTGCTATTACTTTGCCAATTGTACTAAATTGTTCAAAACAGACAACCATAATAAGGTGATAATTTCATAAAGGGTGTCATAATACAAAAATATACTGTGTGTGTGTGTACACACCTGTTATC
>NC_050188.1:20351210-20383710 GCF_008315115.2 Sander lucioperca
ATCAGAGACAAGGATTTACACAACATCTACTCTATTGTTCATGTTTTGTTTTTTTAAATTGTTCCATTTTACTCTTAAACTGAACTGGAGCCGGACAGAAATTGTGATGCTGGTAGAGAAAGTACATCAGAGAAATGATGAAATAAGGGTTATTACATGGACATGTGCAGGCAATGAGGATGAGGTTCTTGTTGTTACTACCACAGACGAAAGAAAAAAAGTGCTGTGAAATCCTATTAAATGTTCAAATCAAATGCAAAGAGTAGGCTATAATATGAGAACCGGGGGGAGTTCCCCGGGAGTATTTAGGGTTTGGCTCTCAAGAGGATTCAGTTAATTTCTCAGACCATGTGGATACTGACAGTGGTGACCTTCCTGAAACAAATCTGTTACTCTAACCATTAATGTCACCACCGATGAGTTGAATCTGAAACAGGTAAAAGGTCAAGAAAAACAGACAAAATGAGTGATAGAGAGTGATACAAAGGAGGCTTTTAGATTGGTGTTTGCAATATATCAAAATAACAAAGGGCTGTGTTGTTGTCCCAGGAGCCTGAAATCAAACTAAAGGCCGAGAACAAGCCACTACACTACCACTATGTTTATTTTTCTTCAAACAAGTGTTGCACAGCTCTAGAAATGTATTTACAGCGTTGATAGTTTCCTTCTTCATCTTGATCCCGACATGATATGCACGCAAGCACAGATTTGATGAGCTATCACAATCTGTTGCAACCTTGCTATACTGACAAGCCCTCCGGCAATAAATGAGGTTGAATTAGTCTACAGGAAGGCATCTGTTGTGTTCTGCGTAGTTAGTGTCCATCTGAAAGCCCTCATACCCCATTTCAAAGCTTTGCTGCAACTACTATCCAAATGTTAAATAAAGATATTAATACATTTGTTATGGGGGGGGGGGGTGTTAGTGAATTCATATTGTGTTCAATTTACATAAATATACAGAAAAAAAATTGGTTTAATTTAATAAATAATCTTTTATTAGCTCCTCTTTGGACTGATTTCAGTTAATGCGTCACTTGTTTGGCTCTTCACAGTATTAATTAGGGGAGTCCCTCTAATCAGGCCAGCTTTACTTGGAATTTGAATTGGAACAAATCTGTGCAGTGGGTTTACCTTATTTAATTTGTTTATTTTTATTGCAGCTGGTGTTGTCTGCCAGTAAGGCTCCAATATTGTCCCTTTGTCTTGAAATTCACTCAAACACATTTTTAATCAAGCTAAATTTATTTGAAGAACTGTTACCTCCTCCTGAGCTGTACTGCAAATAAATGATACAATCCTTTAAGGTGGACCCCCTTATCAGTGACAACTCACCTGGACTTTCAGGTGTGGGCAGGTTCCGTCTCCACAAAGACCAGGTGCGATCACGGGAAACAGCCAATAAGAGCTGTGCATCAGGGGAGAAGGCCATCTGGGTGACGGTGAGGGTGTGGCACGGCAGCGTCTGCAGCTGACGCCATGTAGCTGTACTCCACAGCAGAACTGCTGCATGCTCGGCTTTAGATGCCTGGAAAGACAGTTAAGATTAGTTTATCTACACAGAAAAAATACAGTATCTTGAAAAAGCATCTTGAAACCCATTTGTTTTCTTTATCTTATACAGTGGGTTATGCACTTATTTCACTTTGTTTTATATACTATCTTCTGTCTCTTCTATCTCCCTCTTTGCCTTTTCTTCTTCTTGTAATGCACTTGCCAAAAAACGCTATAAAAAGTTTGCTTGCTTGTAGGAAGAAGAAAAAAAGATGCAGAGGTGGGATAGGGATGCGGATAGTCGTAGCAGGGAATAAAAGGGAACATCATTTTGAGGGGAGATGGGAATATAGCAAAGAGGTGCAGTTGGAAGAAACAGAAGATATAGGGGAGGGTGAAAGGAGGAGGGACACAAGGTGGGTGAGGTAGAAAGAAAGAGTCAAAGTGAAGAGCAGTGATTGCATTCCACAGGAAGACAGAAACACATCTGTGATGGCTAACAGCTGTGTGTTTGTCTGGAATCAAGGTCAAGACAAGCTAGGTACTACCAATACCTGGCAGGGGGGTTTAACCCTGCTGTGTGTGTGTGTGTGTGTGTGTGTGTGTGTGTGTGTGTGTGAGTGAGAGAGAAGATGAGCATGCAGAGTAAATGTGTCATGATGCTCTCTCCTTTTTGATCTAATGCCCTTTACTTAGCACACTGACCTTGCATGCAGATGCCACCACCGCCCTGGCGCTGTCTGAAGCAAGACAGAACATCTCAAAGCCGTGGCCGTACCTGGAGGAGACAGAGGAGGACAACCATACAGATATTAATCATGAACAGGATTCAAGCTGTACTGAACATGTGGAAGGACAGACGTGACCTGAAAGACAGACGGGCGAAGGGAGGACAACAACAAAGAAAGCACTCCCAGTAAATTAAGTATTCTCTTATTCCAAAGCATCTCCCTGACAAGCTTCCAGGCTCGAGCCATCGCTGCTTGCTGACAGGTAAAAAAGCAGACAGAGTGTGAAATTAAAATACTGATCTGCGATGACTGGTCCTTCTGCTGACAGAGATGAACAATGATGATGCTCACTCACAGCTAATCACACGACTAATCACTCGCAGCCTAATTACTTTTAGCTTGCCGACTATCACCTGCTTGTTTTAAAATGTCAACGAGTCCACAAAGTGAAATCACAGCATGCAAACCAATGCAGAGAAATTTCTCCCTAAACAGGAAGCTTTCAAATGCTGCAGCAATTTGGCCACGGCGCTGAGAGCATTATTTACGCCACAAAAATAACTCGGCCATTTACTCATTTTAATGTTTCTATTATGCACTAAATGATTCAAGGGGGTGAAGCCAAATGGAGGTAGAAAAATGCTTTTCAACACACACAATGCCCACACCTCCAATAAACGGCCACGCCATATGTCATGTTTATGGCGGATTGACAGGTAAATGGATTTAACATCGGCCACAAATGGAGGCAATATATTCCCCCAGGAGGAGAGGCTCATGGTATGGCAAGAAGCTGGCTTGTGATTGGCTAATGAATGCAAGGAGGGAGACCACTAAGAGTTTCGGGAAGTCCATCATTTTCAGTTACAATAAACCCTTTGGGCAAAATCAAACAAACACAATTCCATCTGGAAATGTTGCTTAATTAAGAGTAATATGGAAACCGATGTCTTTATATGCAAAGGAAGTACATAAAAAAGAAATATGTAGTGGAGATTGTTATTGTATTATGTCTCAGGACTCTGGATATTGTTTGTACCAGCAGGTGACTGAAACTAAAGACATGCTGAGAGGGTTTGGATACGCTGTTAGCAGACAGACATTTGGATACTCACAGTTTCTGGACCTCAGGCCACAGAGTGTTCTGGAGAAGATGATCCTCTGGTGGAGGCTCTACACACACACACACACACACACACACACACACACACACACACACACACACACACACACACACACACACACACACACACACACACACACCCACAAAATTCTTACATAACTGTCATTTGCAAGGCCCTGAAAACTGAGCTGTTTTAAAATTCAAATACAACCAGTTTCCAATTTACTAAATGAAGGATTACACCCCAGTGTTATAATTTCCCACTTTTAAATCCTTGTTCTGTTAACCCAATAAGGGACAGATAGGATCCTGAATGTGTGCATGTGTGTATGTGACAGGCTTATAAATTAAAGAGAAACAAAAGACAGTAAGTACCAGAGAGACAGAAGGAGTGACTTAAAACTACATGGTAGACCAAGAGCATGATTGATCGCCTCGAGACTATGTTTTCTCACATTCATATGCAGCCTCTTTTAGCATTTAGCGTGCACGAAATCCTCAGCCATGCAGCTTTCCGCTTTCCTAAAAAAAAAAAAAGCTTTTTTTGAAACTACTGCTGCTTTATCTCCGATTCTTAGCGGCTGCTGGCTTTGAGAGGGGGTCAAATCTAGTCTCTCCTGATCCTCTCTTCAAGCCACAGGCTCTGCACAAGCCAGTGCTGCCCTTGTGTTGCATGTAATTGAAAGTTACACTCCTGGTGTTTTCCTTGTTGGTCATCGGCTTCCCATTTTGCCTAATTATTAATTCCTCTCCTTTCCTGCAGAAGCCAGTCAAACGAGTGAAAATGCATTGTTAACAACAGTCTCCGTACTTGGTTGCTCCCTACGTAGCCCGGGGTCACTGATACTTAAACTTTGCAATCACATAAGCCTGCTTTCTAATTAGCATTGCAGATTAAGGAGTGGCTTCAATCATGCTGATGACAGCCCTTGACACCCTCTAGCCCAGGGGTTTTAAAGCGCCACACTACGTTCTCTTCGACTCTCATCCATTTCCCATCTGCCCCTTTTCTACAACTAGTTTCTCTGTTTTGCCTTTGTTCCTTTACTCTTCTTCCACTGTGTACCTCTGTGTCCTCTCTACACATTAACCCAAACCCACCCATCTTATCTTACATTTGAGATTGTTTTCTAATTTCATATACAACATATATTTGCTTCTGCTTAGATCATCGCTTCCTGACACCTCTTCTTCGTCTTCTATCACCCGCCATCCCTTTGCTCTCATCCCCTCTCCTGCTGTAATATCATTGGCCTCCAGCAGACCTCAGGCACTGTGGAAGTATAGCATGGGGAGAGCCGTAATGACTAACTGTCCGTCTGGCCGCACAAATTGTCTAACATCTTGAACATCTAGCGACAGGCAGACTGGAACTCTTAAATGTGTACCCAGGCTTCTGAGTGGATCGCAATGAGGAAATATAAATCAGGCTATCAAACTGTGGAGGAGACAGGGATGCATGTTGGTGCTAAAATTATTTATGAAAGAGCTTTAAATAAATGGGGGTTTACTGAGATGACTACTAAATCTTAGAAAGGACCATATTATGTTGGAAAAAAATACTTTAAAGTGTTGTTTTTTTGAAGGTTTACTGTACCAGTCATGATGAGTGGGTGGAAGTAAGACTCCTGGTATTGATCAGATACACTGTTGAACTGCCGCTCTTCTTCATTGGTTTTTGGGGCAAGGTCACCTGTAAATATAAATGGTATGATGATGATGTCTGTGAATATATTTGACTATTTTGAATATCACATTACATAAAAGAAATAAAAATAATAAACAAACCTACAAACCATTAAACTACTGCTCATGAAAATTGATCATCAGATAAAACTTGTCCCCGACCCTGAGCGGTGAAACACCCGCATGCGGAGCTGAGCAAGTATTTTACCTTGAAATACAGCCTTGTTGGACAGACCCAAGGCAGGTGTGCTGGCTCCTTCTGGAAGGTTGGCAGAGTCCTGGCAACGAGCAGATAAATGAATGGACAAAAGACACACACACACACACACACACACACACACACACACACACACACACACATTAGTTAGACCTGTTATTTGGACAGATGGCAAACATGTGGCTCTAAGGACCCTATTTTATTGATCTAAGCGCACGGCGTGAAGCGCATGGCGCAAGTGCGTTTAGGGCCTGTCCAAATCCACTTTTGCTAGTTTGACGGCGGAAAAAAGGGTCCGTGCACTGGGCGCATGGTTCAAAAGGGTTGTACTTAGTGTCTTCATTAATTCATAGGTGTGTTTTGGGTGTAACATGCAATCAACCAATCAGAGTCTCATCTCCCATTCCCTTTGAAAGCCAGGCACGTTTGTACCTTGGCGCATTGCTATTATGATGCCGGATTAGCACCGTAATATTTTTATTTGTAATCTTTTGTGTGTTTGTGTGCAGCTGCGCGTCCATGCGTGTGTGTAACAAGCATAGTGTGCGCGCACTGTGCACGAGCCTAGGCGCATTTTACTAATTCGCTGTTAAAATAACAATGAAATGCTGCGCTATTGACAGGTTTTTGTTGGGCAATGGCGCGATCACTTCCCGCTGCCTCAAGATAGCAATACGCCAAGAATTCACCTGAACACACCTCCCTGTAAGACCAGCACGCCCATGGGCGCAAAGATGGGCGCAGGTGCATTTGCTATTTAAACGACGTGGGCGCTGGACAGGAAATTGACAACTGCGGGTTTTGCGCTGCGCTGCGCCACGCCGCGCTGCGCCGGGTGCAAGATAGGGCCCTACAGGTCATGGATTTAAACTACTACTTGCCACGCAATGAATCGAAATAACCTGACTCACACTAGATGTCAAAAGCTTTTCTCTTGAGGTCCCAGAGATGTTGGCAAAGTTCTCCACAAAATTACGAGGTGCTTGAAACACCCGCAGGACCTTCTCATCAGCTCCCGACACAAACTGAAACCTTCCAACCATTGCCAGACACTGCATGTCGTATCCATGGATCTGTGGCCGTGAGATTTCATGCCAGTTTGCCTGCAGGGTGAAAAAGACATGGGAACATATAGTATTGTAAAGATGCAGATCTGGTCATGAGGATCCCAACCAGCTGCATGTGGTTGCCAGGGGAAGGGCCAGCGTTTAAATGGATCTCTGATGTTGTGGAACCGGGTCTCTTGGCCCTAATGCAGGCAATTGTAACCAAGCCAAATACAACATTGATTCTCCTGTTCAAAGAGAAGATGGAAGGCTCTACTACAATGACCGAAATTCCTTCGGCACCGGCGTGAGGTGGCAATATTCCAAACTTTTTCGACATATTGGTGTATATTGTCTCATAAATAAAGAAATGTGGCGTGGTAGCTCTTCATCTACACTACAAGCTAATTGCATTAAAAGCAAAAACCCCAATAGCATAGTGTATTCAAGTGTCTAAAATGTGTGCGTTATATTCAGTATGTTCCTATTATTCTTGATAGGAGTGAATGATATGATTATGTGAAATGTTGCTATTCTGTTTATACCAGGGTAACTATCTCTATCTAATATCTTTAGTTGCATTAGGCCATAGTGGGTAATGTTGCATCACTAAACAGGACTGCTTTATGGCAATATTAGGTTTATAGAGTATTTGCATCAATGTGATGAATTATAAGTATACGTACCATCTGGTTATTTAATCTAATCCTAACTATGCACATAAAACATGTAAAACTAATGTCACTAATTTTGAGCTACAATCAGCTTTGCAATTCTTCTACGTTAACATGTTAGAGGTGATTCTGAGCTTACTTTACCTGTTTGGCATCTTGTTTCCTCCATGGAGTGAAGAGTCTGGTGGTCTGGTCCGAGCCCACGCTGAGGATGAACTCACCGTCAGGATCCCAGCTCAGGTCCTGGACCTCATTAAAGTGACCCGATATCACAACCCCAGGCCTCCAATGTCCCTGTCGGACAGCATTGCAACGGTCAGTTTACAACTTTCAACCTCTGATTTCCCTTTTAAATTTCCCCTCTACATACACATCACTTCAATGACTAGTTTGATTGGCAACTACATTAGAGTGGGGGATTATAATTTAGGTGTTGCTGTCTGAGAAGGCGATCTACTTTGAAAGATCTGAATTAGTTATCAACACCTTCAGGTTCGTGCTGTACTTTAAATTCACCTTCCGAGCCGGCGTAATTGAAATGCGGTTATCGCTGAACTTACGTTGTGACTTTAGACCCCCACTGTTTCTCAGGGACACCCAACAAAGACACATGCGAAGCCAGTCAAATTGAGTGGCAGACAGGAGACTTGGTGTGACTAATTACACTAATCACTGTCTCTCACACAGTGTGGCTGCGTAGCAATGCACCAACATGGAATCTTATTTCAAACACACTTAGAATTCCAGTGCTTCAGGGAAATGTTGTACATTTTGTGTGCAAATGTAAGAAATCATTTCAACATGTGTACTGTAACAGAACAAAAGTACTGGCATTATATTGATTTGAAAGTTTAAGAGTAACTGAGGCTCACCTCTTTGTCTTTGTCTTTGCACCAGAGATGTAGCGCTCCATGAAAAGCGTGAGCCACGATCATGGAGCCATCCGGACTCATCTGGCAGCCGTAGAAACCCAGAGTGTTGCCACCAACCTCCCCTACACGCACCTGTGAAGAAAAAAATAACATGATGTGGGGGCGATCGTAACTGATCAGAAGCATCAACTCATTTGCTTTTCAACACATCTCGTATCTGACAACAGGTGGGTTTCTGGGTCAGAGTCACTGACTTGCTGCGGACAAAGATGAAAGCAACCTGTAAAAACATGGAGGTGCATCAACTGCCACATATGGAGAAAAAGCAACCGAGTAAATTAGGTTATTTCTGCTATTTCTGAGAGTTATGAATTTAGCCTCCTTTCATCCTATATGACATTCAGACATGCCGTATCTAGCCTAGTGGTTCCATCAAACACCTGGGTTCTGTGTAAACCTACAGGCTCAGATTTATAGAAAAGAAGAGTAAGGTAAAAAGTTCTCAAATCTGTTCCATCTCTCTCCAAGACTTATTAACTAACAACTCACATAATGGTGATAGAAGCAGAAAAAACAGCAAATTAAGCTGACAAGTCAAATGAGAAATTATGCAAAATGGGAGTTATTAGAGCTGAATAAACTGTGTTGTGTTTTTTCTAACAGAATACATTTGTCTAATACAAAAGGAAAGTAATCGCAGCGCAGCCTATCACACTTAACAAATAATCATGAAAAAATGGCAAAGCTTGAGAACCCAGAAGAATTTACATAAATTAGATTTGGGTGAGAGCTTGTGACCCTGCGTCACGCTCATAGGGCAGATCGTATAAACAGTGAAGGGTCCGTGGACATGAGAGTCCATAGGGTCTGAGGTTCCACTGAAAAAAAATCAATCCAATTTGAAAACAGCCATAACCACTGCCTCTCAGCTCAAAAATTGCTAGAAAATAAAACTCCTCTAGGATTCTGACACCTTGCTTTTGTGTGTCGAGACAATTCTGTATTGAATTTTGTGGATTCAAATCACTACCTGGGGCAGAAAGCCCATTTTGATTTAAGCGCAGTTACCAATTACACTGACAAATGAAAATTCACTTGTTTAAACTCCGTCATTCTAACTCACATTAAATTAAGTTGGGTTTTTTTCTAAGCAGGGAACAAAACAAAAAAGAAATAAACACGTGTATTTAAAGTAGTACAGAAGTATAAGATGCAAAACAAAGTATTACAACTAAAATTGAACAATATTCAGCCATAATGCAAAAATAAAAAGCATCTAATTAGTTCTAAAAATGTTTTTTAAAAAAATACAATCTGTTCTCATTCATCTTTTCATTGACATTAATATCCATAGAAAACAGAAATTACATACCAAAATAGAGAAAACAAGACAATATTAATATCTCATCCGGTTGCTTGCATAACCGATTCAATTGCAGGATTATGGGATGTAAATAACTTGAAATAATGTAGAAATTAATCCACAGGAATTCTTGTTTAAGCAACAGAGAGATTTTCTAACCATGAGCTGTCGATATTTTGACCTGCAACTGGCTTGTAGAAGAAAAATATCCTTCAAGCCTGAAATATAAAGGACAGTGCAAGAGAGTAGGTCTATACTCCTGCATGAAGAGACATTTATATTAACAGCTATTCGTTAAAGTCATGTCAGAAATCTTTATTTCCTATCTACTCACTCTTGTGAGTTTATTCTTCAATACTTTGAGAGTATTGTGTTGACCAGGGGTCTGTTTCAGAAAGAAGGTTTAGTGAAAACTCTGAGTTTGTTAACCCTGAGATGAGGGAAACTCTGGGTTTTCTGTTTCAGAAAGGGAGGTAACTTCACCTCAGAGTCAGTTACTATGGTAACGGAGTCTGTGAACCTAACCTGGTTGGGAGCAGGTTTTCTTCAAGAAACCTCGAGTTTCTCTCAGTCTCCTCCCTCTGACACAACACTCTTTCATTTCCTCATTCATTCATTCAGTCTGTATCAGGCGCATTTTAGTGCAGTTTGTTATCGGCATGAATAAAAAAACAGTGTTGGTTTATTAACCATGTTAGGTAGACTATAAAACGTTTTTTTTTTCTTAAAACATGGCATTTCCTTTTGTCGACGATCCCGTTGATGAAAAAGCTGCTTTACTTCTGCTTTACTTCGCAGGATGTTTTATGTCGGGAGATGATATTGAAGCCCCGACATTTTAATTTTCAGATAACTTCCTATTTGAGCAGTATCGTTTTTCTTCCCAGTCTGTTATGCAACCTATGCTGCATAACCTTAACCGTCCTTATATCACTAACGTCACCCATCTTGGGCTTGCTCTACATCCCAGATTATTTGTGTTGCATAATTCTTTTTTTTAAACGGCAGTTTTCTTGCGGTGATGTGGAGCATTTTAGTAAAGCCACTGTAGCAAAGCGCCGTCAGAAGAGTGTGACTCGCTCTGAAACATGTTTTAAACGTTTTTGTAGTGTTCCCTGGACACAAACCAGTAAGAGCCATTAAAAATATGTTCCACATGATTGCAGGTGAATGATGTAAACCCTTTGAAATAAAAGATTATGAATTATAATTGTTATTATGGTGCTGCTGAGTGGGATTAGTAGGTGTAGTACTTTCTCGCCCGCAGTATTGCACCTAAATGAAATAGATTATAGGTTCAATATCATTTCACCAGTAATATTAGGCTATAGCCTACTTATGATTAAATATGATATACACTATATTGGAATATACTCATTTACTCTAGCAGCACTTTTCTCCCACACAAATTCTCTCTCTTTTGCAGCAGCCGCTGTGTTGTTTTTTTAACTCGTTGTATGTGCGCATATGTATTTCCGCCGACCCGTTTGTTTGTGGTTGTTACCATGGTGAATCGTAGTATCATGGCTCCATTCATGCTGCCTTTTTATTGTGGTGGTACACGCGCATGAACCTACTCTGAGTTGATTGAACCAACTCATATCAGCTTCAGTTCAGTTCTGGAACCGAAAACTCGGAGTTTCCCATCTCAGGGTAAATCAACTCAGACATCAGGGTTAGACTCAGAGTTTGTTAAACCTCCTTCCTGAAACGGACCCCTGGCCAACTTCTCACTGAGGAATTCAAACAATTAAAAGCTTTATCGGGCTCTGAGGCCTTGGAGGTAAACTGGGCCCAGAGGGGAGATCTATTAGAATCGATAGCAGCAGAATCAACCCTAGAGAGCACTATCCTCCCCTCTCAGCAGCACTGAGGTCTGTATCCAGATGTATTATATCTTCTCCATCTTTAATTAGCTTGTGCCTTAAATGATATGAGCATTGGCTGTGAGGAAATATGAGAAGTGCTAAATTCACACTTGACTGATTCAAATATGGAAAGATGTACAGCATAGCTTGTTATCTTTTCTTGAAGCAGGTAGATAGAGAGAGTATGTTTAGCTGCAGCAGTGACCTAAGGCAGACTGCAGGAGAAACACATAAGAATGTACATTACATGCACTCATTACATGTTAAACAAACATGTTGAAAGGCTACACACAAACCCACCAGCAGAGGCACACACATATCTTCACTATGTCTATTGTACGTGGCAGGAAAGTGGTCAGTCAATCATCCGGCCTTCTTAGGGAGCTTGAGTTGGTCATCAATGACCTTCAAAATAACGCCTGTCTGCAGGCTGAAACGCAGCCAAACTAATGGCAGCGATAAAGGCATGCCTTTGAATGGCACAATCCTCCAGCCATCCAGAGAGACAGACAGAAAGAGAGACAGTCAGGTAGACACATAGATGGTGAGATTTAGAGCGAACGAGTTGCAACATTAAGCAGGTTGATTTTAAAATTCTGCACACAAGACCCTGCCGTAAATCAGGCAAAAACTCACAGAGGCAAAAAGCCATCATCTGTCTTGTTTACGAGTGGAGGAACAATATGGATGCACGGCGTGCCTTATCGCTGGCAAGTGGGGGTTAGGGGGAGGAACAGAACAAGGACAGAAAAGAGGGGAAGGCATATATCATTCTTTGAAGGAGTGAATGAGGGAGATGGGTGCTGAATGAGCTTAGCCAAGATGGGAAACCCATACTGTAGAGTACAGGTTTTCAAATCAACTTTTCAGGCTGAAATACTAACCGACACGCTGAGAGACTGCGTCTTCTTCCTTTCAATTTCTCTTGATGTTGAGATCTACAACATAAAGTAAGGACTGCAACTAAGAATTACTTTAATTATTTATTCATCTGTTGATTTGTCTCAATCAATCGACAATTGTTTCATCTAGAAAACCCAAGGTGTTGTGTTCAAATTCCACATTTTATCCAACCAGCAGTCCAAAAATCCAAAAATATTCAATGTATAATGATATGAAACAACGAAAAGCAGACAATCCTCACATTTGAGATGCCAGAACCAGCAAGTTTGGCATTTGGCTCCATAAATGACTTGAAATAGCCCATGAATTGCTGTCCACATCTCTAAATGTTTTCATCAATTGTTGAACGAAATAAAAATCCACAACACTGATGAGAGGTGTGAGAGTGAACAAAAAAAGGCCAAAAATCAAAACAATAATCTGGGATGGCTGTAGAACTGAGGGGTACTGCAGAGTCAGCTGATCATTTTCTGTGCTTTAGAAAATATTTGCTGACCTCCACTGGTTTAACTTTTCACCACCTGTACTTCTCCATGCAGTGAAGTACAGGTGGACAGTGTTACAGGTTCAACAGAGCACACTTCTGACAACACCTTTCCGTTGTTGTGTGTGGTCAAATGTGAAACAGGCTTGAAACGTCCAACCAGAGAGGGCAGCAATACTTTTCAGCTATAAAGTCTTTAATAGACAGTATTAATAGAGAGGCACCTTAACATGCACATTATTAAAAAATATTACCTCATTTTGGTTTTAGTGGCTTCCTCGATCGACTACACAAGCCGAGATCTGACAATAGGTTAACTCTTAAACACACAAACTGACAATCCCTCCATGCGTTGTAGTGGCCCGCTGTGGTCAGTCTGACAAGTTAATTACCAGTGTGTCTTGTTAGTAAGATGTGCTTTACGCAGCAGTGGGCCCGGCCACCCCACTGCCAACCCTGCTCTCCATTAAATCTCACCAATTACTCTAATCAGCGTGAAGAAGTGGAACCCTTCTTTGTAAAAATCGGCTAATTAAGACATACATGGCTGGTCAGTTAGCGCTGTGTAATCTGCTCTGCCAGAAACTTCCCATAGAAAATGGTAAAACACTCAAAAAGAAAAACACTCAAAAAGTACCAAAGGCCTTTGATTCTGTCTAACTTGTAAAGATGGAAAAGGAATGTAAATACAGTTCAATTCACTAACATTTCTTTGTGCATCTGTGTGTGTGAGCTTCAGAGGTTAAGTTTCCTTTGTAGGCAGGGAACCTGTCAGTTCAAAGGGTTTGGCTCTCTCGTATGAAGAAAAAACAAAAACAAAATCCAGGTCAGAAGGGCGGACAGAGAGGAGGAGAGAAATGCACTTTCACATTCAACAGCAAAGGTTATTTCAGGTAGGAGGTTGATTTTCTTTCTTTTTTGGCGTCAAGAAGAAAGGCCTGTTCTGTGGAGGGATTTTGGCCACACCAGACGTGATTTAAAACGGCCACTGCTGCTTTTCATTTCCACTGACCACCTTTGTCTAATAACACTGAGCAGAATATGTGACGAAGAATCGGCACAGGCTTCAGGCACTAATCATAGTTCCTTTTGTCAGAGAGGAGAATCGAGACTTTCATGGTCGCTCCTTTCTGTGGTCTTTGTTGCTCGTCACTGTGGATGTGCATGATGAGATCAAAGGAGCAAAAATGTAACTGATCAAGTGTGGAATCTTTCTTATCACCTCAGAGTGTGTTCACACTCAAGGTGCCTGCCATGGCGAGGTGAGCCATTTCTGTGCAATGGGACGGATATGTGTGTGTGTATTTGGGAGCCTGTGAGCACACACTGTGTGTGTGTGTGTGTGTGTGTGTGTGTGTGTGCATGTTAGTGTCTGATTTTTCTGCAACTCTGCCCATGACTATGTGTTTCTGTCAGGTACGCGGAAAGGTAATCTGAGGTACTCCTAGGCCACCTGAGAATTGGCCAATCGTATAAAAAACAAAAAAAGGTGTGGGGCAGATGGCCAGAGAACTGCTTTTTCTTCGCCATCCACACTTGTGTTAAATTTAGCCCTATTCTGGCACAACAGCAGCTGTTGGGAGATACGAGAGACGAGGTGGAAGGGGGCGAAAGGAAAGCAGGAGAGAGATAATGTGTGAGAGGGAGGCGAGACCGGAGGAGAGAAAGGAAGGCAAGTGGTGGAGAAAAAGAGGAAGTGGAAGACAGAAAATGACAGAAGGCAGAAGTGGGGAGTGAGAATTAAAGACAGTTCATGGAGTTAAAAAAAAAAAAAAAAAAAAAGGCAGAAATGCATTGCAGGCAGAAGCTATGGCATGTCTTCCAGAAGCCACTCCGTTCCCTGTCAGTTGTGTTGTGGAATGGGTCGTAAAAGAGGGGGTTCAGTGAGTGATAGAAGGGAAACCAGCACGAGGGCCCTGGCAGCAGGAGAGAGAATACAAGGGGAGGGCTCAAGCTCCTGGATCATGTCAAGAGCTACTGAAAGGGATGCTTGCAGAAATAGAGTGGGAAATTGGTGTGTGGGTTTGTGTGTAAACCCTGTGTTCCCTGCAGAGAGTGATTGATGCCTTGTGTGTATGCTCTGTGTATCTGCATATACCCTCCTTGTACTCAAGTCAACACTAACCTGCTCCACCCAGACTCCAGATCCCTCCTCAGGAGCCCAGAGGATCATGGTTTTGTCCATGGAGGCAGAAAGCAGACTGAGAGATTGTTGCAGCTCACCACCTGCAGGGGGAGACATAGAGACACTTGAAAACCCATACAGGAGCAGCATACACAGTCAATAATGGTCAACTAGTCTAAATCCATGACGTTCCACTTCCGGGATTGCTCGGGTGCCGCCGGAAATTGCGCCAGATGTCCCTCTTTTCGGCCGGATGTCCGTTTCCTTCCGATTTCTATGTGTTGACATTCTAAACTCCGGTCGATTTCTGAGGACTATGGTTAACTGCTCCTCAGTTCTCTGCAGGGTAAATCCAGACAGCTAGCTACACTATCTGTCCAATCTGAGTTTTCTGTTGCACAACTAAAACAACTTTTGAATGTACACATGTTCCACCAAAGCAAGTTCCTTCCCGAGGCTATTTTGCAGAGGTACCGTGGCTCTCCGTCCGACGCTTAGCGCCGCCCGTGACTATTGTGATTGGTTTAAAGAAATGCCAATAAACCAGAGCACGTTTTTCTCCCATCCAGGAATGCTGTGTGGACCAGCCCGATCCTCCTCTGCAGCGCTGTGGAGGGAGGTCTAGCCATGCGAGACTAATGGTCAACAGACAACAGTCAATTATTAGGCTAGTGGTTTTGTGATCTTCTATATTCATTTTTATGGGGCTGTACTCAAAATACTGAAAAAAAGTAGTCTGGGATTGCCTGCACACGGCTCTCAAAAACCGCCATTACTTGGCGGTAAGTACCGCCAAGACCGCTGTACTTAATGAATGTCAAGTACAGCCACTTTAATGCACAGTAATCATAACCATGCTTTTGTTTGCACAATTTATTTAACTTGGTAGCAAACGATACTGACACTTTATATTTAGGATGTCAGGTCTGATGCATCAAATCAAGTGCTTCCTACATGTGTTTTCAGGTTAAAAAAAAGATGCCATGCATTAGGATGCATGGTATCATGTCATATTCTAATTATTACAATCTATGCTTGATGATAATAAAAAATATTTTTTGTAAAGATGGAAAATTAATTAAGACAGAAAATGTGATTTCAATATTAAGCACAATAATTGCAAGTCTACCTTTGCCCTCATAATTAAGCAGCTTTACTTATTTTAAGTATCTAAACATAACGATGTGTGATGTACACAAAAGCTGTGATAGGTGTGAAATGATCTTGATGTAATAAGCTTTTAAGGCAACCAGAGATTAGCACATTCGTTAGCCTTTTCCGTTGAGAGCTTATTAAGGCAATAACTTTTCACACCCACTTTCTTTTTTCTTTTTTTTTCTTTTTTAAATTGTCACAATCTCTTGCTGCCTTTTGTAAGCAAAGGGGAGAGAAATAATGTCTCTCAGCTTAGCGTGAAAGCCAATCCATTCACTGGAGGTAACTGTCGATTCATAAAGTTTAATTCACTTTTAGACAAACACTAACAAACAATTTTTTTCAGGAACCTACTGCCAATTATCTGAAACTTGTGTGAGTAATGGCCCTGGTTTTTCATCAAGGTACCTTTGTAGAGAGGAGGCTGCCAGTGGACTCCATAGACCCAGTTCTCATGGCCTGCCAGGACTGTCTCAAGAGACACGGCAAACACTGAGGACACGTCTGTAGCAGGAACACAGAGAGGCCACATGAAGACTGTTATCAAGATATCAGTTTTATAATAGAGAAAGGTAGCTGATTAACTGAGTAGGTATACTTTTTTGTGGCTAACTATACGTAATTCTAAACATTCCATGAAAAATCAATTAAGTATGTGTTACACAGATAAAGGTAAACACACATAAACACACACACACTTGGTTCTTTATGAAGGTCGGTAACCACCATGTGCCGTTATACCATCAAAAAGCGTGTCTATTTATTTGGTTAATTAGCACCCTTTTCATAAATCAAGCCTGCATGGCCCGCTCACCTCTATCCTTCACTTCAAAAACGTCCTCTTTCATTTTGATGATGGTGAGATTGTCCTCTATGCGGGCATCTGTCCCAGACTTGGCACACAGCCTCCACACTCTGATGAGGCAGTCCTGGGAACAGCTGGCTAATAACAGCTCCCCACCTGAACGAGTCAGAGAGAGAACATAAAAACCTTCCTGACTGAAAGAAGTTTTCTATCAACTCTTAAAATATCCTATCACTGACTTGATAAAAGCTGCCTTTGTATCATTTACTCTCCTGTGGTGCTATGATAAAGTATGGGTTATTATCAAATATTATTATTACGGTTGTGGTGTTTAGCAATACTTTGAGAACAGTCATATTTTTCACCTGAGCTTAAGTAAAGTTGAGTATGTTTTAGAGCGATAAATAATTGAGCCAAGTTGGATCGTTTAGAACTGAGCCGAACAGGCAAATTTTCTAACTTGGATCCAGGAATGCCAAGTTTTGTTTTCTGTTTTGTAATGAGCATTACAGCCTCACCTAGCATGCCTATAGGCTCGTGTTGTCTTCAATTATTTGTTACAACTGTCATCAAGGCATTATAGAAGAATGCTGCTGACTGTGACATGGCCAGTAAGACAGCAGGAGTGCGGGCCAAATACACACAGACAGGTGGTAAACAAAGCACAAGCCACTTTTCCGAGTGCTCCCGTCTGTCACATTAGTGGTTTTCAGGGTTAGTCCAATGGCCACTGGCCCAGTTTTGCCTCTGCCAAGATAAATACATTTATAATGCCTCTGTTGCTACGGCCTAAGGCCTCCTGAATGCTGGGAGGAGGAAGGAGGAAGGCCATAATTGTTTGTCGATCACGATGTAATGACATTGATGATGATTGCAATGATTGTTGGAACATTGTTTTTGATACTTGTGATGACTTAAATTACCCATAGGCAACAAAAGAAGTTAAACCTTGTACTTCAACTTATCTTGAATCATGCGTGTGGAATTTTTCTTTGTTCATTACATTTCAAAACATCCGTTAATCTGTGCCAGGGTACAGCCACCAACTGTGGCATCTGAGGGGCTTGAGCAACATCATGTTTTCACCCCACCCTTAATTACAACAAATAGCCTAAAAATAAATGTGAATTAGATCAGATGATGTTGTAGCCTGATGTGTGTGAGATCAGATGTCTGACTCCCTATCATAATCAAAGTAAGAACATGTTGCCAAGTCCCATGGCCATGGCCTGTTGAAGACCTTTTCTCCAGACAGCTGTTCCAAAGATTGCAACGTTATATATCAAAACATGCGTTAATACCATCGGTAAATTAAAGCGATTTTGAGATATACAAGTTGTTACAGAACTGGCACTGTAGCTGAATGAGTGTAAAAGTTCATATGAATTAGATGCAATAGAGCCAATAAGGCTGCATTTATCTGAGTCACATAACCAGGCACGTTAACTAGAAGTATTTTGCAGCAGCAGCTCGGAACTCAGAGGTAACTTTTTCCTGCTGAGCCAGCAAATATCAAAATTTATAATATCTAATCACTGTCAGTAAATGGTTTAAGTCACTGCTCAGTGACGCGCAGGAGACAGGGAGACAGCTGTGTATGGCACGGGCTGGCACGCTGCGACACCAGTAAGCTCTCGTTTTACACACAGCTGGTTTGGTGTTAGAGCCAAAGTGATACATGTAAATGACACTCAGTGTTTCGGTTAAGGTTCAGCTAACTGTGAAAGAACAAATGATAAAGAGTGACTTCAGATCAGTTTGTGGACTGAAAGAAACTGAACTCATCATATTATATATTTAACTTTATCTTCAGTGTTCAGCTTTCTATTATGATGCAGAATAAAGGAGAGACTGTACAGGATAGAGACAGACGTTCAATCAGTAATAACTAATAAGATGCTTTTCAAAATGGACATTAGCTACCTGTTTGACGGTGATGAGGAAAATAAAGCCCTGATGCAGAGACATGATTGATCCTCTGCGTGTAAAAAGCATCCCGTGGCTCATATGAAAGCCGTCTTTTTGCTGTAACTATCTGATCTCTTTTTTTATAAAATAAATCTTGCAAGAGAAGGATGAACTAAAAACACCCTCCCCTGCTCTCCCAAAAGAGTCAGACTACCCTTTCTTCAGTAAAAGTAGAAATTATAACATTACAACCTATGACCAGCTGATTTTATACTAGTGCTGAAAACTACTGAGATTGATGGAAAGAAAATCGTGATTTAGAAAATAGGATAAAGATAGAAACACAAAATAGCATCATGCTCTGAATACACGTGTTTAATGATAAATTGCACCTCTAGTGCTGCAATTTGCCATCTGCCAAGTCATAAAAGAACAGAATGATTTATGTAACTACTATCACAGTGGAGAGAGGGTTTTGTCATTCCTATGGGGATATTTCATATAAACAAACTTCTCTCTGTCTCTTTGCTGGCTCGTAGCTTGGCAGCGTGGAGTAGGTCATACACTTTGAGTGGGAAGGAGACACTGGTGGAGAGGGCTAGTTAAGGAGATGAAATAGCTTTTACACAGTCAGAACAGTGTAGTTATGAAGAGCCCTTGAAGAGGGTAACACAATTAGTAGAGCTTGAATTGGATCCATGCATTGCCATGTGCTATCACAATACTGTGATGTTGGTGAAGCTGGCCTCAAAATAACTGGTTTAAAGGATGTGTCTAGTTTAGATTATTTTTTTTTTTAAATGCTCTATTGATTGAAGAATCTTCTCTTTTTGCTTTAAGAAGCACTTGTCTGTCTTTCTAATCAAATTGGTTGAAGGCTCTGACAGGAAATCTCCTTCCACCCAGGGCTGGACTGGCCATCTGGCATGCCGAGCATTTTCCCGGTGGGCCGACGCACTTTTGGGCCGAATAGCCTTTACGTCTACAAAGCCAAATAGGCCTTTTTTTTAATTTTTTTATTTTTTTTGGCCGCGCCGGCCCATAAACAATGCACAGCGTCCCATTGGTTAATTTTCTTTATTGGCACTGGCCTGACCCAATCAAATCCAGGAACCCCCTTCCCACTCCGGGCCGCAAATTTACGAATCCCACTAAGGCCACGCCTCCCGGCCCTGAGACACAAGCTGTAATAGTTATGCTGGAAGTTTAGCATCCACGTTGAAATGGACAAACGACCACCAAAGCGCAAGGGAGGTGCCGAGAAATTACGGGAGAAAAAGATTAAGAATCTACAGGCGGATTCCTCAAAATGTGCCAACATTTCGGACATGTTTGGGGCTGTAGTAGCTGCTTCAACATCAGCATTAACTGAAGCCGAGGAGGAGGAGAGGTGGCTGGCTTACATTGAAAATGCTAGCAGTTGGCCTGTTGGGTAGCTGAAAAGTGTTGATACAAGCATCAGTGTTCCTTGAATTGCTTAATTAGCTTATCTTGCATTGGTGCTCTTTTCTAAGGCATATACTACTCTCAGCTTTATTGTAGCTTTTGGGAAGGGTTATGGTTATTGTATTTAGCAGACACTTTTTATAATAGTTAAAATTAACAGTAAACTGTTTTTAAAGTTGCTGAGCCAATATTAAGCAAATAGTAATAATAACAATGATGGCAATACAATATCAAATATCAATAATAAAAATACAAATCATAACTCTAAGAATGAATTAATTATTTAAGGGTAAGATCAACAGATAAGTCTTGGGACCTCTCTTGAAGGATCCAAAACGATCACATGAACGCAAAACACTAGGCAACTCAGATCAGAGAATGCACGCATATTTTAAGAGGACTGTCTGCAGGGAATGTGTCTGACCAATCATGGGGGGTGTGGGCCACCTGGGCGAAAAATGCCAGGGCCAATTTTTTGTCCCAGTCCGGCCCTGCTTCCACCTCTCAGCATTCAGCCAATCACGTGTTATCTGACTCTTTCAAAGCCCAGTATTAGCCAGTTTGCAGGCATGGTAAAGATAGGGAAAGATAATGGTGAACCATGAACACAAACTTTTAAGCCTTTAGAAGACCACCATATCAGAAACAAGCAGGTATACCAAACTCTAAAATTGCAATTATATGCATTCATACAACTGGAAAACATCTTAAACAATATGTTGTTTTTTTAACTTATTTTATTTAAGGATACATCGGGACCCATAACCCCTCTTTGTAACCTTAAACTTAATGTTGTTCGCATAAATCAAATCAGCTCATAGCAGAAAAAGACTTACTGACTTACTCTTGACTGACACCAAGCTAAAAAAAAGAGAGGCATCATAAACAGTATATTCAATGAAGACTGAACTAATAGAATGTAACAAGTATGGTTTGCCCATACACTGTCTAAAAGAACTCTTAATTAGCCATCAAGCAAACATTAAAACAGTACATCTAAGTATCTTATCATGTATTTTTAGTATCAAACAAGTCTTGCTAGCTTGCGTTGTTCGCTTGCCATAACCCAAACCTGGTGGCTTAGTCATTACTACTGTCACCACTTATCAAAAAGATCCTGGGCTCAAATGTCATCACTGGTACCCCAAGAAAATGTAGCTGGGCTTGAGAAGATGCTGGTGATTTGTGAGAGGCTTGAGAGCACTTCAACAATGCTTATTAGTTCTGTTCTCAAATGTTTAACCTGGGCTTTCTGGTTCATGGAAAGGTTTTTCAAAACCCTGCCTACAAATATATTGTATCTGCCTTTGTGTCAAGTGAGACGTGCAAGCATACTGGGATAGTTACAGTTAATTCAAAACAGGTTCTACTCCTGAAATAGTAACACTACCATTACTTCAAACAGTAAAGCTTACCTAGAGATGTCCAGGCCACTCCACGGACCCAGTCTTCATGTCCTTGCAGTGACATGGCCTTCTGGAGCTGTCGTAAAGCAATTTAAAAAAAAGGTCAGATGTGTCTCTCATAGTTTTGTAATGAAACTGTCCCTGTCAGAGTATCAGCCTGAGCTTACCTCTCCGTTGGACTGCACATACAGATGCACCTGAGAGTTATCACCCCCACAGGCCAGTATGGGAACTGTGAGGAAAGATACTCAGGTTTTCACACAAGTCATGTAAGCACACACACATGGCAGGATGGACACATTTACACGTAGGTCTAAGATTTATAAACAGGAGCGGGGTGGAAGGGAAGGATGAAGCACAGGCTCAAACAGATGAAAAGGCACATAAAACAGAAAGGCAAAAGGAAACGAGACACTTCAAACGCAGGCTGCATATGACATTCGGTTATAGGCACTTAAGCAGTGATGCAAATTGAGATGGATGACATGAGACGAAAAATGTCTGTCTGTGTGTGTGAGTGTATGTGGCGCACAACCTAAAGGATGTCTATGTAGGAACAGTTTAGGCTTACCTCTGCTGCCTGGCAACAGTGCCAGAGAGACATCCATCATGAAACTGCTGCCAAACGGTAAGGTATGGAGGCACTCTGCTGAAAAACACAAATGCACATGGAATTAAACTTTCTGACCCACTATGAGTAATAATTAGGGGTGTGCAAAAAAATGGATTCACCTTCGAATCGTGATTCAAGCTCTACCGATTCAAAATTGATTCATATTTAAAAAAAAAAAAAGAAATTGTCTTTTTTTTTTTTTTTATTGTATGTCTACTGCAATCACATGGGAAAAGTAACTACATTTACATACTGTGAATCGTTTTTTGAATCGAGAATCGATTTTGAATCGAATCTTGAGCCTAAAAATCAATATTGAATCGAATCGTGACATTTTCTGAATCGTGTACCCCTAGTAATAATGCTACACAACTAAAAAAGAATTATTAAGCTTATATACCGGTATTATGTTAAACTATAGGGCTTGAGTGTGAACAGAACTACATTTGCCACATTTTCCTCTCTGCCTCCATTTATGTGTAGCGGCCAAGGGTCTTTCAAGCTGTCACAATCCAACATAACATGCATAGTATTTATATCTGGGAATACACCCCAAGGTTACGCCCAGTCCCCATACACCCGCTTAATTTCCATGCTTGTCAAGCAGCAGCAGCAGTGTTCATCTGCTCTGACAGGTGGACAGAACTTCCAACAAAGAGAAGCTGTTATGGGTGACAGCTTAGAAAAAAAAGAAAAGTAGATAAGGATGACAGTTTGGAACACCACTGATATTTAATTTTTTTATGTGAGGAAATTAAAGCAATATTACAATTAATATGGCTAATTAATACAACTGTGGTGATTCTGTCAGCTTACATTTTTAAGGAAATAAAAACATTGCAAGGATATATTACACAGTGTGTACAGTAATTTCTGTCCAAAAAACATTTCACTTTTTTTTCTATCATTGACAGACTGTTTTGCATGTTTTACCTCCAAGTGCTGTTTAAACTATGGCAGGCTATTGTAAGTGTATGTCAAAAACAATACTGACACAATGTCATAGATGTGATGCATGCTAAACAGTTTTGCAGCACTGCAGAGGTGAGATTAATGAGCATGTTTGTAAATATTGCCATGTCCTCTATCAGCCACTAGGGGCAGATAATGAATAAAATGGATTATTTATTTATCAAAGTAATATGTGAGCCTGTTCTGAATAGAGTCCCACGTCAAAACAAAAATTCAAGGCACCTGGTGGAAATTAACTAGTTCTTGCAAACCAGACTTTTCGAGAAAGTAAGAATGTTTTCTTTTTGCAAAATATATCTCAAAATATCCTACAGGTTTCCTCAGTGGTTTCTAAATGAACCCCTAAAAGGGATCACAAGATTAATAGTTAAAGTGAAATGATTATTTGAGCACAAACACTTTTTTAAAACTTTTTTTTCTTGAGGAATACTGTTTTACCTATTGATGCCTTTAAACGTATTTTAATGAAACAGTCTGAGAAGGGTAAATCACTCTGATTGAACTGCGCACAACTCACAGACATGCTCCCTGTGAAGATTGGTATAAGGAAGACATTTCTTCATATTAAAAGGGTCACAAGCAAAAAACGTTGGGAATCACCCATATTAATACTTTAAAACACTCTTTTGTAGCATTTCCAACATTATTATGGAATCAAAGTACTGTAACACAAGTCACAACAGCTCCACAGGCTGGCACTAACATGTATTTTCCAGGGTTATGTGTCTCTTACCTTCTTTTGCTTCATTGCAGAGCCACAGTCTGACTGTGGAGTCGGATGCTGAGGAGGCCACCAGGATCTTTGAGTCCTCCACATAGATAGCATCCACAGCACAAACTGGACCAGTGTGGCCCTTACACTCCAATGACTGGATGACCTGGAAATAGCAGAGAAAAGGACAGAGAACCACTGGTTGGTGGAACAGGTAGTAGTAGCTCAGCCCATAGGGAGCTGGGTTGGGAACCGGAGGGTCGCTGTTTCAAATCCCTGTATGAACCAAAAATATGGAGTGTGGGTTGGTAGCTGGAGAGTTGCCTGGGCACCTTGCACCAAACCCCCAACTAAAAGGAGCAGCCCCCTCACTCTGACATCTCTCCATTTATGTGTATAGCATGTATAGGTTCTGAGCCTGTGTTTAATGTGTGCGCAACTGCCTTTATTGCTGCCAAACGATAAGCCTTTATTTATCCCGGCTGTCTTCTTCTTACCTTCCCATTTTTAACCTCCCAGACGATGAGCCGATTGTCTGAGCCTCCTGAGACAAGATGACTCTCTGGAGCTGAAACAACAATGACAACACAGTTAAGTAAAGAGACACTGTATGGCTACAACCTTTTGTGCACCTTTGAACTGGGACTGTTTTTCATGGTTTGGGCTATGCCATTTAGTTACAATTAAGGTAAAAGTTATTGCTACAGCATACAATAATATTTTTTTATACAATAGTGTGCTTCAAAGTATTTTGCTAACAGTTTGGGAAGCTTTTTCAGGGCATGGTGTGGAAGAATAGTCTGCACTGAGCCCTGGTTTTGGAATAAGATGTTCAACAATCAATAATGTTTGAGTGTCTATATACAGTACTTTAGACCAGTGATTCTCAAAGTGGGGCACTCTGTCAGAGGGTCCGTGAAAAGTTTTTAGATTAATTCGTTAGAATTATCATTATATAAAAGAAAATAAATAGATAACAAATCTATAACTTTTAGAATCTACAAATATGTTTAATGCATGTCTAATATCTTTCTAATTCATTTCTCCTGTGTTGTGTTCTTTCACCTAAGACTATAGACACGTAAGGGGTGACATGCCTGAAAAGGAGCTTTACACAAACTGTTTTAAAGCCACAGTGAAGAAGACTAGATGAAGACTATTTCCATCAATGATTTTAGATTCATACCCCGAATTAATTTAAGTCTAATAAAACATCTCACTTCTACTCGCGCAAACGCCGCTCTACGTGTGTTGTGGTGGCAAATCAAAAGGACGAGAAACTGAATAAATTAGTTACAGATCCCATCCAGCAGTTTGACAGCAAGTCCATCAGTGAGCAGTTGCCTGCCTGCCTGCTTGCTTGCCTGCCTGCCTGCCTCTCTCTCTCTCTCTCTCTCTCTCTCTCTCTCTCTCTCTCTCTCTCTCTCTCTCTCTATACTCACCACAGTCCTCTCTGTGAATCCACTGGACTGTATTCACTCTTCCTGTGTGTCCATTCAGCACAGCCTCAACTCGCCTCTCCTGCGGTCAAACCAAATGGTGTTTTATTAAGGTAACGAACAAAGTATACGTTTATTTACATTTTCGGTTATCGTTAAGTGTGACATCTAACAACGACAGCTGACTTTACAAAAGAACTTAGACAGATTTGACTACCTGTGGGTCGTACAGAGCTACGGAGGTACATGTCCCAAAGGCAATAGTCCCCCCACGACCCCAAGAAACAACATTTGGAGTCCTGTTTGCACAACAAGCTACATGGCATGTTTCAATTACGGGCGCCGCCATCTTGAAAGCTGTAGATGTGGCGTTGCTGTAAATGTGGCTGTAACTAAACAGACCCGTACAAAAGTTCCGCATCCAAAGATCTACAGCTAAACCATAGAGTCAGACTTAAATTGTGATATTGTTTTAGACACGTTTTTATATACAGAAACCCCACGCAATGATCTTTATTATTTTTTAGTACGGTTCAAAGTAGTTTAAATGTCGGCGATAAGAAAATATTAAAGCGTTTTAACTCACTGATGCACTGCTGAAGACTGTCCACTAGATGGCGTCCGTCAATCACAAAATCCAGAGAGGTTACGCCTTATAATATAGTTATAAAGGCCTCATTAGTCAACAGAATTACCATTTCCTATTTGTATATTGTTCAGTAAATGCATGGGTTGTCTTCAGTGCCATTTACTGACACTAGACAGATGCAGCAGAGTGGCTTAATTAATGAGGGGATCAACCTTAAGCCAGAAGACCAATGTTCAAATCTTCAAGCATCCATCCATATCTCTCCAAACGACACACGTAATCTCCACCAGCTCTGTTTTGGTCTGACCTTTGGCTCCCTGTAGCAGGATAAAGTAAACAATCTATTCAGACTAATAAATAATCCCCTTATTATTACCCTTTCTCACTTCAAGCACATTCAATCATATAATCGTTAATACTGTTATCTACTTTGGTTAATTTCACTGGACATTACATTTGCTGTGTTTTCTAATTATGTCTTATAGTTAAACTATAGAGTTAGTGAAATATTCATGAGCAAGAAATGAACACCCAACGATAACTGGAGTGCTTGGTGTATCTCCCAGGTTATGTGTCGTTATTAGACAGTACATATTACCAAAGTTCAAAATGTTAACTTGTTTGCCTGGGTCTAAGCCAGAAGACAAACAGATAAGAACATACTGCATGTAATCCAAATGTCTGATGACTGATGACATTTTGTATTATTTTTTTTTAAATTGCTCCATCAACAATCAAGATGCCACAGAATACACACACTGCTGTGTCGGACTGGATTATCCCTTGCCAAGTGGTGACTGGTCGCAGCTGAGCTAGCTGCCAGCCAGCCAGCCTTACTTGTTAAAAAAAGCCCTTGGGCCTTATGGATTTCAAAGGTTGAGGTGACAGTTTTGTCACAAGGAGTTTCTAGGCACCCACTTGACAAGATCAAGGGGGAAATGTGATGGCATCTGTGAACCCTTGAGAAGATATGACAAATTAAAATGTAGCAGGGATAGAGCCATATAATATGAGGAAGTGAGAAGGGATGGAGTAGGGGTGGCTGGGTCTTTTTTGGCTTGCCTCTAGCTGTGCTGACTTTTGGTATATGTGTGTGACAAAGACAAAACAGAGGAACTGCCACCAACACTTGGGGAGAAAATAGATTGTGTTTGTCTTGCTATTGTTGTCCCTCCTCACTCAGTCTCAGGGAGACAGAATTTAAATCAGACTTGGCAGGGTGAGACAACCTCTCCGTGGAGGATACCCATGCATCTAAGGCTCTCGTCTCAGGAGTGGCAGCTAGGCGATAGCTGGGATTTAGCCAAACAGCTGTGTCTGTGAAAAAAACATCTCTATTATCTTTGTACTGCTTTGACTATGCATTCATGAAATCTCTGTACTTTCCTACACAATGCAGGATTAGTTTGAGCAAATGTAATAGGTCATTGCAGAAAGGAGGAGATTTATTTTGGAAAGATCCTCTTGTCCTATTTTCCAATACCATTTCCCAAAATAGTATAAGGATACTTATTTGAAAGGTTTTGGGAACATGTCTTTGCACCCGGTTGCAAGTGAACAGTTTTTGAGTGTCATCAGTGATGACAGGGTCAAAAGCATTTTGATTTAGACCATGGGCACACTGCATTAGCTATGATGCCCTCATTATATGGGTGCTCAACAGATTGAAAACCAGGTTGCTGCTAATTAGTAAATTGTATCACTGTAGCATCTGTGTTTTTGTCAGCAAATATAGAAGTTATACTGTAAATCTAGGTTTCTTAAGCTTGTCTGGCCCTATTTTTGTAACAAACGTCATTTTAATTTGAATATATGGCATGCCTTCATTCATATAATAGAGAGATGATAGAGAGATGTTTTCTTTTAGTACTAAAATATTCTTTGGGAGTTTAAAGTGTCTTTCTCATGTAATGCCATTTCCCTCACTCACCTAAAATAGAATAGTTTAAAACTGATACAGGCTAAGACAGTGCACGTATTGACTCTATAATTATACTTAGTTTACTTATAATTAGACTTTTAGCATCTCAGGTACAGTAACAAGTATTTTGCAACTGAATACTCTCTCTTTTTCTTCTTCTTTTCTGAGCGTTCACACTGTAAACCCAGATTTAGTTGTAATTAAACTTTTTAGTGGTCACTATTTATTCTTTCATGTTTTGTTAAAAAACATATTCATTACTAAATCACATTAGTTGTTTGTAATAATCATCTTAAGTATGCAGTGCACAGATCATATTAAGCAGAGATAACTAAGGATGTTAAGTTTCTGTATGGGAGGGGCGGGGTCATTGGAATTGTTCTGCGCTGAAGCGGTGCGAAGGCTCATGGGAGAAAAAAAAAGTGTTCTACACGGTTTCTGTCTTAGTTAAAGTGTTTTTTAATAATATCCTGTGAAAGTTTTGGGTGTGCATTTATGTTACCTGGGTTTTAGTTTTGTATGGTTGATTAAGTGTTAATGTTCATCTACATTTGTTGTTGCACCATGACCGAGACCTGGGTGGGGACTGATGGGGTCTGGGCAGTGAGGTAGTGTATGGTCATTCATGTCCATGGAGAGCATGGTGGAAATTATAATCTATGTATTGTCATCCCTTATGTTTTATTGGAACTAATGTATTGAATACAGTGTTCCTAAAACTATATTGTTATAAAGGAAATAACATTCATAAGAATGACTTCTTGCTATAGTTTTGATAAACAGGGCCAAATGATTCATATTTATTATATTTAAACAAAAGTAACTTATGTTAACTATTGATTTTTAGTAATGACTACTAATGTAAACTTGATTTGTCTAAAGCATCAAAGTAAAGTCAACTAATTTGGGATAACAATGCAGTAAAAGGTGAAGTGTAGAAAGAACTGAATGTATCTTGGTGCATGATTGGTATTATATGTGAGAATGAAACAAATAATGAAACAACAAAATAAAATAAGATAGATAGCTAAACTTTTGTAGATTATCTTTCCTGACACACACATGCACGCACGCACGCACATTCACACACACACACACACACACACACACACACACACACACACACACACACACATTAAGATTAAAAGAATGTTGTATTAAGTTTGTAGAAACATGCAGCTCATGCATACTATGTCCATTTATTTATTATATCTACACATTCCTGTGTGTTTACATATGCTATTCCAAACTGGAGGGAGCATCTCTGACAAATGAGGCAGCCTTCAGACAAAGAAGTGCTGAATGGAAACTGAATTATAATGAGTATATGCAAGGTGTCCGCAATTATGTAACAAAGAAATGGAGATGCAGAAATAAACCAAGATTACTAGGGTGGGTGTCTGCTGTGGCACTTTGCTGCTGCCTTGTTTGTTTACGTGCAATTAAATTAGCCTTGTCCCTGAGGATGCCTATTTGGCAGGGGGAGAGCGGTAAATGACAGACAGATGACCCCTTCCTCATTAGCACTGCCCCTTTAAATATTTAAATGTCCAATTTTTATCATTCCGTGGTCCATATTATTAGCACTGGCAACAGTGTAATCCTTCCTGACCAGTCCATATTAACATAAACACCTGTAAACCAGCCAGGATTAAACTCATTTAACATCTAAACAACTCCTGAAGCTTTAAACTATAAAACTATTCAGGGTCAGACAGTAAAAAAAGTGTGCAACCAACTAAATATTCAACCAGGGAACCTCTACTCAGTTTGAACTCTTTCACAGGGGCCTCTCTGGTCACTGTAACGTTGTAAGTGGTGAGTTCAGCTGCAGGTCCCCGTGAAAACTACGCTAACCTGAAGTGCAAGTATTCTGAGTGATATTCCTTTTAGTTCATCTGACATGCAGGCTCAGGGTTCCCCAGAGGCACATGTTATTGTGTGAATTGTGGTGTAAAAACTAGATACCAAACATGGAGTGTTAAACTACCAAATACGAAACATAATATTGTATGAAATATACATGAAGAGGGCCATCATCAAAAACAGCATATATATATATGTATGTATGTATATGTAAAAAGTATATTACTCAAGATAGACAGACATTTTCTTATGTTTTAAAATGAAGGGGGGTGGGGGTGGGGGAGTGGTCCTTGAACATTCCACCACAATCCTCCCTTTGAACCCCAAATTTCAATCTACTTATCCAACAGGGGAATATGACTGAGTGCACTCATTTTACATCTTGCAATGTGCAAAATCACTATCTCTTCAGGCTCAGCAGTTTCTGTCCCTGGAGCTGTACAGCCAGAAGGAATGATCCAGATAGAGAGAAGAGAAGTCAGCACTACTAAAGAGAGAGAGAGAGAGAGAGAGAGAGAGAGAGAGAGAGAGAGAGAGAGAGAATAGCAGCCGTTAGCAATACAATCACACTGTGCATACTGTTAGCATCTTTTATTTAAGTAATACTCTTGGACTGTTCAGATAAGTATACACAAAAGGGCCCTTCCCATAGACTTACGGTACCTTCTATGATGTTTCAGGCAAAATGCAATGTGCCTGAAGAGATTAGAGGCAGAGGAGCAAATATTTAGTATTCAAGTACAAAAGAGATACTGTTTAGAAAAACAAGCCTGTTTCTCAACTAGAGTATGGCACTGACAAACAAACTCAATGAGAATATACGTACCATTGTCTTTGTTTGAGCTTGTGGATAGAAGGCAATTTGTCTTGGTGATAACTAAACTATTCCCACTGAAATGGTCAGGATGTATCATATTTCCTATCTTATTATTCTGCCTCTTGAACGTATCTGCTGTGAGTAGAATTATTTAAACCAGCACAAGTTGATACAGCACAATGCAAGTAGCCCGGGTGGAGCTTGTTATCATCGTATCTCTTGGAAGAGAGCCTCACGGCAGATTAACAAGAAACATACAGATATTATCTAGTTAGTAGTAGAGCCATTTATCAAAGTGGAACACAGTCCGTCCGCTCATAGCAGCCAGTCTGCTTGCGTGCCTTCATAATGATGCAGTGTGTGTGTGTGTGTGTGTGTGTGTGTGTGTGTGTGTGTGTGTGTGTGGAGTGAAACCTATGTAAACAGGGAGAGTAACTAAAGCATAGCTCTGGGGTTTTAAATAAATACTGGCTGGGGCTGAGAGTGGCAGACAGCCTTTAGACACACACACACACACACACACACACACACACACACACACACAGCCATTGTCTCTTCTGCTGACACGGAGTGCGAGCCAGCCACCATAGTTGATGATAAAGCAGGCAGCAAAAGCCCTCACTAACAGTCCCACAGTAAGCCATATCTGCTCTCAGCCATCTGGTGTGTTTGTAATATGAAGTGTTACTCATCCAGTGGCTGCACTTGTAAAGTTAGAAATACTGGAGCCACTTGAGGATACAGAGAATTTGGCAATAGTTTGGTCAGGCTCGGCTCCAGGCGGCAATAAAGTATTTGAGTCCTATTATGGATACAAGTCAGTGGGTCACAAAATAAGAAGAGGAAGGATGTGTTACCAGGATGTGACAGCAAGACTTAAAGAACCTCTAATGCAGACAAATTAGACACATTTATGATAGTTAACAACTGTATGAGTAGGGATGTTGACTCGTCTTATGCCCACATGAAAATCATTGCATCTAGAAACAACATCCATATGAGTCATCATAACCTCCAAGTCAGTCAGTTTGTTTGAAATGAAATCCTGCAATTCCTCTCAGGAACAAATAATCTTAAGCAAATATAAACCTGTTTGTGAGTTTTTATCATGCATCAAAAGACAAAAAGTTCTGTTATATTGCTGATGTTTTGGTTTATCCCTTTTGGCATTTATGAGTTTCTTTTGAACTTTTTTTCTTATCTTGATATCCGCATTGTGAAAGCAGTCTGGAGAAATGTGGGGGTGTGTTGACTGTCGGTAATGGTTAAATGAGGAGTGAGGGATTTATACCCTGTGTACCTTACATCTTGCATCACATCATTCTGCTTATATAAAGTATGAAAGGTAATACAATTTGTAAGAAAACAAAGCAAATCTGTGTCCACCAATCCACAACTCAAACACACACCTCTTTTTGAAAGGATGGGTTTTATTGATGGGTTCACACTAAGCTCTTGTAAACAGATTTTCAGCACTGGTCGTCTTTTCAAAATACTGTCCGCAGAGGATAATTCTCTTTTAGTCGGAGCAGAAAAAAATCCAGCCAGATCTGCGTGTTCCAGTTTGTTTTAGATTTCAAAACAACAGCAGCTGCTCTATTATATTTTTGACATTTGTTTGCAATTTCACTGATTTCAACCCAAACCAGCAGTATGAAATGTACATGTTGGAATGACTTTAGTAGGCTACCTGAGGGGCCCCCTTCTCCATTTTAGATCCTGGGTAACCTACAGCGCCTCAGTTGGTAAGATCATGAAAATAAATGCCTTCCCTAGACTCACAAAAGGTAAAGTTTTTTCAAAATAGGCACTGCATTCCAGTCAGTGCAGCTGGGTTTGATTGGCATATCTGGTATGTATTTGGTGAGGATGATAAGAGATTCTCAGACTCCAGGGGATAATGTGAGATTCTTTGTCTCAAACCAGAGCTGCTGTGCTGTGAGTAAAGCATCACGCCTCTCTGGAGGGCACTGGATGCAAAGTCCTCTGAAATCTGCATGGATGGATGGGTGGATTGTGATATATATATATATATATATATATATATATATATATATCTAAAACTCCTCCTCTGAAATTTGCATGACTGGTTGATGCATTTTCAAATCAAAAAGTCCTATAGGCTATATCACATCAAATCTTTATATTTTGCACGCCAAAACAGATAGATGCACTAGCCTACTGATGTTTCAATTTCAAATACTGTTATTCAAATGTGTCTGATTTGATAATGTTTTGCCATGTTGGCTATTAGACTACATTTGC
>NC_050188.1:20688710-20766210 GCF_008315115.2 Sander lucioperca
ATGAAACCAATAACCGATATTTGGAACCAATATACATATACAGTGAAAATGAAAATCTTTTAAGTCAAAGATTTTGGAATGTTACAAAATCCAACACAAAACTTTGTTTAAATGCTTTAAGCAATGATTTAATAAATTAGAACTTTTCAACATAATACCCAGTAAAAGAGAGTCAGATAGAGTTGTGGGCGGGACATTAAGTCAGACTCAGTGGTGAGTGAAACCGAAGCAGAGGGACAGACACAGAGCTGTAGTGGAGCCAAAGTAGCGCACTTTTTAATGAATTAACTTTATCGGTTATCAGGCAAATAAAACACAGATACAGATAATCTGCAAACTGCCAAAAAACGGCCTGAAAATCGGCCAGGGCCGATAAATGGTCTATCCCTAGTTTCCAGAGGGAATCAAACCCACAACTCTATCAGTGATCCCACTTCACTGACTGAGCTCACAGAACAGTTGCACTCCTGTTGCAGGAGGTTGTCATCTGTCTGTCTTTTAAAACATTGACAACGTGATTGTCATCCTAATTAGTTTTTTTTTTTATCAGCGATGCACTACCATAATGTTTTCAAAGCAGATGCCCGTATCTGATATTTTCTCACACCCTATCCACTGATAATGATGCTGTATTGTTCTAAGACAATTCAAACGCAAAATAAATTCAAATCTACAACGTATTGTCACTTTATTTTAATTTTGAAACCCTTGCCTTGGCTTTGTTAGCTTGCTGAAAAATAAAGCCTTCTCCCAATTTAGCGTTCTCTTGCAAACAGCAGGAAGTTCTTCTCCAGGATTATTCTGTATTTTGCTGCATTCATTTTACCCACTATCTTCAAAGCGTTCCAAGGCCTGCTGCAGAAAAGCATGCCCTCTGCATGACACTGCCATGACCAAGCATTTTAGTAAGCTGTTGAAAAAGATTGATTTTGGTCTCATCAGACCATTCTCTCTTGCTGCCGGTTTTTCATGGACACTCAGTTATTGAGGATGGCTGTACCACATCTTTTTCCATTCCTCCTGTTCACTGCTTTGAAAATTCTCTGGTATCCTTCCACTGATTGGTACTTTTCAACAACTCTTTCACATATTTGTTTGAAATGGGCAAAGACACTATGAATAGACAGTTTGACATGTCACAGCAGGAAGAACACAGATGTACTGTATATATTAAAATTAACGATGGCTGAATTCCATTTAGCTGCTTCAGTTTCAGGGTCCGGCTATTTTGCATGCTGAGTCACTGTCACATTGTAACGGCTCACTGTCTGGTACGCTTGAATGTAACAGAGCCATCGTTAATGGTATTAGTAACACCTGTGCCTTTTTCTACTACTGACAAGTGAAAATGTCTACTGTGAAAAAGGCCAAATTTCCTCTGTCTTGGTTATGTACTCTTAGCCAAGAAATTGACTAGCCAGCTGTTAAAAACTGCAGATACAGGTTTATTTAACCTAAAATCACACCTTGATTACACAAAGGTGATCTCCATTCAACCAGTGACAACATCGGCGTGTTAGTGTAAAGGTGGTAAATAAATGCAAATTGTTATTCTCTGCTTTACAGTATGTTTATTTAATTTAAATACATTTGTAGAGTTGTTTCGCTTTGACATCAAAGAGTCTTTGTCTGTTGATCAGTGTCATAAAGCCTCTTTAAACCACAGTGATTCAGTGTTGTAAAACAAAACACCGTGTAAACGTTTTCCGAGAGTTGGGTATTTTATAGACACTGTAAAGGTTTCCCTGCGTGAGTTGTAAGCTAGCAGATAGATATGTCTATCTTTAAAGTGGCAATCCGTAAGATTTCACTTTACAGCCCCACTGACGCATGCTGTCACCATGACAACTAACTACAATCGCCATTTTGTTAAGTAGTAGTCAAATCTAAAACCGAAGCCACGACTCAATGGCCTTTCTATCCATTTTTATTTCTATGGTCTGGAGTCTTGTTGTTAACACACAAGCTTCAAGTTTTCAGAATCGTGTGCATACTGTAGTTCTATTTTTTGTGTGTATACAATGGATTATGATTGATCCTATGGCCCACTGATTATCTCCCGGAATAAAATGCTGTATTACAATCATAATAATAATTGTGTTACCCCCCCTTAGTGATTGATAGTGATTTACAAGACATTTATTTAAAAGAAAATCTTCAAGATTACAGCTTTAAGTATCGTGATTAAATGTTTTTACAAAATGGATAATAAATATTGGCTCTATATTAGTAGTAATATTATTATAGTAATATAGTAGTACTATATTAGTAGTAAAAAAAATAAATAAATAAAAAATAAATATATATATGTATGTGTATATATATGTATGTATGTATGTATATATATGTATATGTATATGTATATATATGTATATGTATATGTGTATATATATATATATGTGTGTGTGTATATATATATGTATGTGTATATATATATATATGTATATATATATATATATATATGATATAGTATATATATATATATATATATAGTATATATATATATATATATATATATATGTATGTATATATATATGTATATGATATGTATATATATATGTATATATATATATGTATATATGTGTGTGTGTGTGTGTTATATATATATATAGTATGTGTATATATATATGTATATGTATATATGTATATATATGTATATATATGTATATATATTTATATATATATATATGTGTGTATATATATATATATATATATATTTATTTATGTGTGTGTAAAATTATTTTTTTAAGATGGTACAACTTTATTTTAAATCGGGGACTGTGAAACATTTGAAGCAAGCTTTTAATCCAGCAGCAGAGCAACCAAGACGAGGTGTTTCATCATAATGTATTAACCTGCAGTGAAATACAAATGTCTACATGTAGTGCTGTTTCCGCTCTATTTCATCTAACACTTACTATCGTTTTTAATCTGTTTTATGACTATTGTGTCACCACAGTGTTAACACCGCCATCTAGCCCCTCTGGCACCATAATAATACATAAAGATTAAACATTTATTTCCTGACAGGGGACGTAGAGGTGGAGTGGATATGCCCAAAGCACAGCCTACAACATGATGGCATGATGGTAGAAGAGTTTTATTATCAGGTCACTTTTATATTGTGACAGTTGGACTGACTTTTACACTGACTTGTATTTCATTGTCAAGGAATTGAACTCATGAATGTGTTTTTATTACTGTTTACTTTTGTACTGTACTTGTACTTTATACTTGAGTGTGTGTCACTGTTGAGCCATTTAGGTCAGATAATCAACTTTTATAAGTAATAATGAATGGCTGTGTTCTTTCAGTTTGGCAAAGTATGTTGCAGTAATGTATGAATGAATGAACTATGGTAGTTACTGCTGTTGGTTTAAACAAAACCTGAACCTTTTTGGAATAGTAAAACTGGTCTTTCTCATCTGTTTAGTCAGTGTATTTACTGTGTGCGTCATTGTGTGTTGGCTCTGAATGCTTGTGTGCATTGTGTTTCAACAGCAATCACCTGACACTATCCCCGGACCGAGCGCTGGACCTACAGTACACAGGGTAAGGAGACACACACACACACACACACACACACACACACACAGGTGATGATGTCATTGCCTTTAGTTTTAGCAAAAGTGTATTTGTTTAGACCCAATACAGGTGACATCTGTGGTGATATTACCATGGGCATTTTCCAAGCTAGTTTCACCAACTACACACACACACACACACACACACACACACACACACACACACACACACACACACACACACACACACACACACACACACACAAACCTCTCTCTCTCTCTCTCTCTCTCTCTCTCTCTCTCTCTCTCTCTCTCTCTCTCTCTCTCTCTCTCTCTCTCTCTCTCTTAGGGAGTCTTGATTTGTCATGCATCACTTTAATGCGGTTTAGCAAATATTTCAGCACTGCACTCTGAAAAGGCCTTAGGGCTTAAATACCACACTTGAGTATTTTTTTCTTTGAAAATTGAAATCATTAGCTAAAGAAATAAAAAGTTTTTGTTTTTTAAAATAAGAAATCAACATCTGAAGCTTTAATGCTGCTTATATATGCATCTTGCTGTTACCCCTGCGCTTAGCTGTTTGTCCCTCAGCACTGTTGTATTTTTTTATTGGTTGTATTTCAGTAGATTCTCTTTTATATCTTGCCTCAATGGAAATGGCTATATCCAAACATTGATTTAGTACCTAAAGCAGTATGACGCTGGTAAAAACTCCTTACCCATGAGCACCTAAACAGCAAGATGCTTGCAAAAAAGAGCTTTAAATTTGATCTTTGCTAAACCAGTTTTAATCTCCTGCCCTCAGTTTGTTACAGGATATTAGTCTGGAAAATATTGACTAAGAATTGATTCAACCTGGTCACTGAAAGATGGACTAATTAATAAACTATGGATGTTAGTTTGGATGATGGTGACAATGGGTGGTGCTTTATTTCCACCTCTTTATTCTCAAACTGGGATCAACTGCTTCGAAATCAAACATGATTATGCAACTGCGTGGCCTATTTGTCACCTCAGATTAGAAAACCCATTTTGGTAGATACTAGTACATGTCACATTTGACAGTTTGTAGAACAGCTTGGAAATCTAAAGCAAAACATGTTTAAGCAAAGGTGTGTTCATTTGTCATTGTTTATCCAAACTTGATCCAATTGCCTGCCACGTAATTTTGTTGTATTGGCAACACCCATAACTGAAGAGAAGGCTGATCAAGGCTCAGCAGACCACAGTGTGTGTGAAGAGAAATTTGAGGTCTGGCTGTGTAAGGCTGATTGAACCCTGGTTCTTTGTTTGAAGTGCACCTTGTTGCCACAGTGATGATCAGTAATTCTGCTTTGAGGTCAGAAACCTCCTTTGAGCCCAAGACACACAGGTGAAATTTAATACTGCACTTGGAACATTATGTTACAAACTGTAGATCAGGAAAAATTCAAAACCATCTGCAAAAATATGTATGGTGTCAGCCTTGTGTCCTTTTGCATGTGCATGAGATTTAACAAAATGGGGACCCTCTCTTAAGCCCCTTTCACACAGCCTGTTAAGGAGGGACTGATGCGCCTTAAGCCGTCTCGCTGTCTGTGTGAAAGTTAGGAGATAGAATGGGGGGGACAGAGTTGTTGCTCCTTTAAGCCCGCATGTTATGGGAAATCACACACTGGGGTGGCATGATGCCACTAGGGCTGTGCTCGATTAAAGAAATTCTTAGTCGACTAACACTCATTCAATTACGACTAATCGATTAGTTGATTTAATCGACAGAGCTGTAAATCTGAGTTTCTCTGCAAAGAGTCATGCAAAAGCACCACTTTAATTCTTGTGTTTACCAGAGATGTGCTCATACATTTCTTGGAAATAAGTCATTCAGCATGAAAAAAGCATAAAACATGACTAATCGACTAAAGAAATCTTAGTTGACTAAGACCAAAACGACCGATTAGTCGACTAATCGACTAAGAGGGAGCAGCCCTAGATGCCACCTTTGCTTGGTTCTGTGTGAATAAAGAAAGTGTGGCACTATTCAGGATCTCTGTGTGAAAGGGGCTTTAGAAACATTGCTCCATAGCGCCACTGGCAAAGTGTTTTCCTGCATAGAGGGATTTGTGGTGCCCCCCCCCACCCTAAAGAGTTTTTAGCCAACCCCACACCCCTTTCCTCAAACTCACTCCCCTCCCCCTTTCCAATGTTGTAATAAAATATATTTTTTAACCAGTTTTGTTGATTGGGGTTTCATTTACTCAAGCATAATAGACATTTTGTTTATGGTTAGAAATAACAGGAAAATGCATAGATTTCTGTCAAATAAGATAACACAAACTCATTGCAGAACCAATCATGCTTACTTTCGTGCGTAGTCACCCCCCCAAAGGCCCATTCTGAGCCAGGAAAAACCCACAGGGTACCCTTAATGTTGCAATACATGGGACCATTTATCTAACACATGCTCTACAACCATCCTACTATAAAAGTTAAGACTTGAAGTGCAGTCATTTGCTTAATCTGCTTCCATGAGGGAGTCTCTCATGTTTTAACATAATGTGAATGAAGCCCCTATTAAGCGGGCTCTGCTGTTTCACATGTAAACGTGAATATGAATGAAACAGAACAAACAGCCCCTGTAAACTGCTTAATTGAAATACGGTCTTATTTACCATAACGTCAATAGCCAGATTATTGCAGAGCGTGTAGACACAGTCAATATGTCATTCCTCAGGGGGAAAGTTATCGAGCTGTCCTTGTGAGCACGTCAATGACAGCATGTTGCCACATTACATGTAGCTCTCTGCAGTCTAATGTCCATTTCCAAAACAATGTTGGGATAAGATTTTTGTCATCAGTCACATTTATTAGTTTTGAGTGTTTGGATTTTAAAATAACAGTTCAAAAATACATTTTGTTCAGTCTTGTTCCCAGAGTTTTCCATGTGCTGGTCGGGCTGTGAGGAATGCCTTCCTCTCTCATGGACCATACCCAGCTAAAGACAAGATACACCTGGCCAGAATCATACGGTACACTTGTCTTTGTTTGTGTGTCTGTCTGTGTGCAGGGATGAATCGATGTGTCTGGTGAAGCATGTACACTGACTCACCATTCACTGTTGAGGCCTGTCCTGATTGGCCAGTCAAGTTGTTTATGCAGTAAGATGAGCAAAGTGTGACGTAGACATTATATAGCAGAGCACAAGATGGTCTGGGAATACATGCACGCTCATGCAATATACTGTACATATAGATGCATGCAAAGACCATGTGAACATCTGGACTCAAATAAAAAATAGGTAATCTTTACTGTCATCACATATACACATACACAAGGAGTTTATCCTGAGGGAAAGCAGACGGAAAGTATTCAGTGTATTCAGAGGAAAAAGGCTTACAGAGAACTAATGAATAATCAATGGATATTGATTAAATTAAAAAGACAAGCTTTGTGTCGAGGGAAGAAGTGTGTGCATGCATATCATGACAGTGTGGCTGTACTAAAAAATATGTTTGTATTTTAACAGACGTAGCTACGTGGGCGTGGAGCTGGTGCAGTGGCTGTGTGAGCAGTGTCTGTACGTGCGCTGTCGGACTACTGCTGTGCGTGTCTGGCAGGTGCTGCTGGAGCTGGGAGTCTTGCTGTCTGGTAAAAACACAACCACACACACATTCACACACACACACACACACACACACACACACAATTAGAATCCCTGGAGGTTTGTGTGTGCTTTAAAGTGTATAGTTAACTTCCAGTGACTTCAGCAACAATCCACACATCTGTGAAAGAACCAGGTTCACCAGGTAATTTTCAACAGAATAGAGGTGAATTCACTGCTTCATTCACCTGCTTAACTTTCCACAAGGTAGAATGACACTGTGGCTTTGTGTACCCAAGCCCCCCATTAATAATCCCAAACATCCTATTTCATTATTTACCAAAGACCATGTTAACAACTAACGTTTTACCACCAATATTCTAAGAAACTGTGAATCTATCACCATGGATGTGATTGCTGTATTCAATAGAGCTGATACAGAAGAAAAGAAATGGTATTATTTATATTGCTTTTACTGTATGATGTGTTGAAACTACACTCAGTATACTATGGCTGACACATTGTAAAGAGTGTAAAATATTCAAAGGCAATTCATGTTTCTTTAAAGAATGAGCAAACCTGTTCCTCTTGAGACTACCTGCAGTTCAATGTTCAATGATAAAGAGTTTATCCAGGTTTTCATTGTTGTCACCATGTTTTTACTCTTTCTCTAGAACTAAAAAGTGTGTGCTATAAACGAACCAATGTACATATTACATTGTTTCTTTTTATCAGAACAACTTAAAGACCTATAAGTTGCTAACCTCACAAGTTAAATAGCTTGTTTGATTTGAGTGTGAATGATGAATACTCAATTCTTGATTATGTAAATCTGTGTATATTTGTACAAACGATAACAAGCATGCATCACTTGCCTTCCTTTGTATAGCATAGACTGCCACTTATTGATAATGATGCAGGATAGGTGAGCTAACATGTAGGGTTGGGTACCGAAACTGGGTGCTAATATGGCATTGGTGTCTAAACGATACTATCTACCGGACCCAATAGCAACGCGGATTTCGGCGCCTCATTTCTGTGCCACTTAAATGCCTGCACTTCTCTCTGATGCTCGGAAACATACATTAGAGGCAACAGAAGCATCACTGTATGTGACGCTAGTTAACAGTACACTTTGCAGCAGGAAACGTTAACCTACCGTTAGCTAGTAGCTAGATTAAACACTGTTACAATGCTGACAGCTAGGCGGTGTAAAGTGTGAATGTTTTTCACTGTAGAGGATTCAAACACCGAGACGTAGGCCTACAACAGTCTGCAGCTGCCGTTGTCTAAAAATCAACACAAAGCGTTTACTTGAAACTGGTAAGCCTTCAAAGTTATTGTAAAATACCCTTTTCCCATCTAGTGGTTGTTTTTGTCGTTTAATAATAAAATAAGTTATTGTTATTACATATTTAATTAATACATTTTGAACATATGGCCTTAGCAATAAACAAGCCATTCTTTAATGTCGCCGGCTGTCATTTTGTGCTCTTCCTTATTTATTTATTTATTTTTAAAGTATCGGTTCAGGCACCGTTTAGGCACCGGCACCGTTTTGAAAGTATCCTTTTAGCACCGGTATTGGAAAAACCCAAACGATACCCAACCCTACTTACATGGTGGCCCCTGAAAAGTAGGGCGTCCAACTCTTTGATTACACTGTGATGACCTTTATAAACAGTGTACAGTACCTTCAACAGGTATTATTGTTTTATTATTGTTATTGTCCACACACCTGATGAGGACCAAGTTTGTTAAAGTAGTCACACACTGAAAATGATAAAGGGAAAATAGGAAAATCTCTGAATGGCTGTTTTGCAAGTCAAATGAGGTGTGATGGAATTTCTGACACACAACAGGAGAGGAAGCTGCTACTTACATGTTCTTTTGGTGTTTGTGTGCCTATTCTTTCCTCAGTGGACCAGCGGGTGATGTTTTCAGACTCAAACTCTTACTACCAGTTCAGCTTTGAGGAGTGTGACTCTGCCTCCTGTGACTTTCGCTCCAATGAGGGGGAATGGCCAGAGGCAGTTAGGCTCCTCCTACAACTCGCCCCGTACATCCAGTTTCGCTCTGGAGGCGGGGCCAACAGCCCGTAAGTGTCCATTAAAATCTGATTAGAAGTTACGCTGCAATGGATGGATGGTCGGGCGTTCACTTAAGAAAAAAAAAAGTTTGAACAAATGAAAATGAACACTTAATTAGTGTATATTAGGGCTGTCAATCAATTACAAATGTTTAATTGATTGTCCATAGTTAACTTGCGATAAATTGCAAATTAATTGCACATTTTTTATCTGTTCTACATGTATTTTAAAGAGAATGTTTTCAAGTTTTTAATGCTCTTATCAACATGGGTGCGGACAAATTATGCAGATGTTTATTATGCAGATGTTTATTATTATTCCAAAACAATGACAAATACTGTCTAGAATATTCTCCACAATAACCTCAAAGGTACTGTATGCCCAAAAAATATTCCCAACCATAATATGGCAAACTCAAGCCCATAAATCAACAACAGATGGGCATATTGACCTGAATGTAACATTACTTGGTAATTCTAACACAATGTAGTGTCCTACTTAACACTTGTAAAGGTTAAATAAGAGGGGGAGGGAGGTTATCTGTGTCAGCCGTATGCTTGGCCAGCAAGTGGTATTTGAGACTCAACGTACTCCGGGGGTAACTCAATTCACATCGACAGGACATGCAAATAACTTGAGTCTTGTTGAGAGAATCATCTGGAAGGGCTTTGAAACTGAACTTGTCATTCAAAAGACCCTTTTCTTTTTTCCATTTCTGCTCAAGGAGGTTTGTTTCTGCTAGCCGTCCACAACGTTACTGCTGCATCAACCAAGGCCCAAATCACAGAACGTGCGTTAATCGTGCAGCAAAAAAGAGTGTTAACTCGTTATTATCTCATTAATTGTGACAGCCCTAGTTTAAATAAAAGCTGCCTCACCTTGATGTTGATTTCAAAATGTGTTTCATGGTTAGGGCTAAAATATGCCTCGTTACGCTACACTCAGCCGAACACGCACAGGGATTAGAGGTTTGTGTGGCTGGTTTTTATAAGACCAGCAAGTACAGCTTGTGTAACATATTATATTTGTATACTATTATTTACTCCATTTTGTGTTAACAAAAAGAAAAGTGCAGTTTATGAATGCCCCCTGCTGGACTGCAAAGCATAGCCTGTTGCGTTTATACTGTACACTGAATTTGGAGTTCAGAAAAACCATTATATATTTAATATATAAATTGTTAATATATAAGTTTGAATGGTTGTTAGAATTTTTAAAATTTAAAAAGTTACAGGTCTAATGGATAAACATACAGACGGACATTATCGGTCATATTTATCTGTTATAAGGACAAGTTAAGGGTTTCCACTGTCACTGGGTCACTGTCATTAGAGCCCGCATGTTAAACAATTTTCAGAATGTTGAGCATAGTTGGTGAACGTGACTAAGGGGTAATGTATCGGATGATCTCCATTGACCTGAAGTGGAAGCCCGTTGCTCTGGTAAAATATCAAAGTCAAAGTGACAGTGATCCTATTTAGATTTATGGTTAAGGTCATTTGTCTGTCTGATCTGGCACTGTGTTTGATTTGGTGGAAATGTGGACATGCACGTTTGGAAGTACTGTTTTGCAACATAATATATACTCACACATACACATATCTTCCTCAAATCCCAGCTAGAAACCTAATCTCTATTCAGTGTTTTAAATCCTCAATGTGCTTGTGTGAGAGACACATTGATGTGCTGCACACACACACCTTCACATCCTCAAACACTCATAAGATGGGCTCTGACACACGCGCACACACACACACACACACACACACACACACACACACACACACACACACACACATGCAGAATGGTTTCAGCCAGAGTTTCCTACTTTGTTGCTCCTGTGTGTGGGATTCCTGCTGAGCCTGCTACTGAACTCAATCTGTCACTCAGAGAAAGAGAGAGAGTGAGACGGGTAACCGGAAAAAGAGTATATATGGAGAGCGAGGGAACAAGAGCACACGTCAACACATTCATCTGTGTGTCAACTTCAAACGGTGTATTTGCAGACACCGGAGAGCGAGCATGACAGTGAGGGGAATTGAATGTCATACTTACTAATACAAATCTCATGTAACATACTGTATGTACTGTATGTTACACTGGCTGCTTCCAAGAGAGTTGACGATGTATTGGTTAATACACTAATTCATTGGTTAATGCTGATTCTTGATTTTTGTAAAAAGCAGACAGAATTACCAACGGGCTAATAAAATGAAGTAATTCAAATAATATCCCGGCGATGTGCACTGTCTGAACCTGAAGACATACAAACGTGTTAAACCACCTGTTAAAGCCCTGTTCAGCAATGCTTATGAGGAGCTTGAGCTTGAGGATTTCCTTGTGTCACTGAGCTACTTGATAAGGCAACATTAGCTGACTGTTAGGCGTCCTGCTAGTGATTTTTACACTTTAGTGAAGCCCAAGAACAACATGCTACTAATTAAATGGGCTATCTCCTTTGCATCATGTGTAGAAGATGTTTTTGTGTGTGTCATCATTCAGTTTGTGTGAACCATAGTATTTGCCACCAGGCACAATGTGGTCATTAAAGTTGATTAGTTTATTGTTCATTGTACACTGCACTGCTTGCTAGATATAAATATTCTTTTGTGGAATAAAACCACAAGAATTTCATGGTCTTCTGAATCTTAAAAGTGTACTATTATTTTAACTGAGAGTATATTTTTTATATATATAAACTTAGCACAAAAAGTAAGGAAATTTGTGTTTGATAGATTATTTCTCTGTGGTAACAATGCTTTTTGGCAATAAATCTTATACCGTTGGAAAGCCTGTTTAGTTCCCTTTCAAATGGTGCCCCATTTGTAAGGAACATGCATTTGTGGGAGGAGCAGCAGCGCTGAGTATGTGGGTTGTGCTCATGAAAAATTTGCCAAATCTTCTCCGCCAATGCCAAACAGCTTATTCTGCCATTGACAGATTGAAATTTGAAGAAACAAGACATATTGGCAATTTAACAATTTATTCATTTCACAAACCGGAGCCTCAGTAGCGTGTGGAAGAACCATACACAGCCACAACAGCCTGGCACCTCCTCCTCATGCTGGTCACCAGCCTGGTCACACACTGCTGTGGGATGGCATCCCATTCTTCAACCAGCATTTGTTGCTAGTCAGCCAACGTGGTTGTGTTGGTCACTCTGGCACGAACAGCACGCCCAAGCTGATCCCACAAGTGTTCAATGGGGTTGAGGTCAGGACTGCTGGCAGGTCATTCCATCCTCTCCACTCCCACATTCTGGAGGTAGTCTCTGATAAACCCCGCCCTGTGGGGGGCGAGCGTTGTCATCTTGGAGGATAGAGTTCGGTCCCAGACTGTGGAGATATGGGATTGCCACTGGTTGCAGAATCTCATCTCTAAATCAGGCACCTGATTGGCAGCACCTGGGAGTACCAGAAGCTCAAAACAAGTGTCAATAGCAACAGCAAAATAACCTGTTAACCTGGCAATAGCAGAGAAGATTTGGCAAATTTTTCATGGGCACAACCCACATACTCAGCGCTATACTATATATACAGTGAGGAAAATAAGTATTTGAACACCCTGCTATTTTGCAAGTTCTCCCACTTAGAAATCATGGAGGGGTCTGAAATTGTCATCGTAGGTGCATGTCCACTGTGAGAGACATAATCTAAAAAAAAAAATCCAGAAATCACAATGTATGATTTTTTAACTATTTATTTGTATGATACAGCTGCAAATAAGTATTTGAACACCTGAGAAAATCAATGTTAATATTTGGTACAGTAGCCTTTGTTTGCAATTACAGAGGTCAAACGTTTCCTGTAGTTTTTCACCAGGTTTGCACACACTGCAGGAGGGATTTTGGCCCACTCCTCCACACAGATCTTCTCTAGATCAGTCAGGTTTCTGGGCTGTCGCTGAGAAACACGGAGTTTGAGCTCCCTCCAAAGATTCTCTATTGGGTTTAGGTCTGGAGACTGGCTAGGCCACGCCAGAACCTTGATATGCTTCTTACAGAGCCACTCCTTGGTTATCCTGGCTGTGTGCTTCGGGTCATTGTCATGTTGGAAGACCCAGCCTCGACCCATCTTCAATGCTCTAACTGAGGGAAGGAGGTTGTTCCCCAAAATCTCGCAATACATGGCCCCGGTCTTCCTCTCCTTAATACAGTGCAGTCGCCCTGTCCCATGTGCAGAAAAACACCCCCAAAGCATGATGCTACCACCCCCATGCTTCACAGTAGGGATGGTGTTCTTGGGATGGTACTCATCATTCTTCTTCCTCCAAACACAGTTAGTGGAATTATGACCAAAAAGTTCTATTTTGGTCTCATCTGACCACATGACTTTCTCCCATGACTCCTCTGGATCATCCAAATGGTCATTGGCGAACTTAAGACGGGCCTTGACATGTGCTGGTTTAAGCAGGGGAACCTTCCGTGCCATGCATGATTTCAAACCATGACGTCTTAGTGTATTACCAACAGTAACCTTGGAAACGGTGGTCCCAGCTCTTTTCAGGTCATTGACCAGCTCCTCCCGTGTAGTTCTGGGCTGATTTCTCACCTTTCTTAGGATCATTGAGACCCCACGAGGTGAGATCTTGCATGGAGCCCCAGTCCGAGGGAGATTGACAGTCATGTTTAGCTTCTTCCATTTTCTAATGATTGCTCCAACAGTGGACCTTTTTTCACCAAGCTGCTTGGCAATTTCCCCGTAGCCCTTTCCAGCCTTGTGGAGGTGTACAATTTTGTCTCTAGTGTCTTTGGACAGCTCTTTGGTCTTGGCCATGTTAGTGGTTGGATTCTTACTGATTGTATGGGGTGGACAGGTGTTTTTATGCAGCTAACGACCTCAAACAGGGCATCTAATTTAGGATAATAAATGGAGTGGAGGTGGACATTTTAAAGGCAGACTAACAGGTCTTTGAGGGTCAGAATTCTAGCTGATAGACAGGTGTTCAAATACTTATTTGCAGCTGTATCATACAAATAAATAGTTAAAAAAATCATATATTGTGATTTCTGGATTTTTTTTTTTTTTAGATTATGTCTCTCACAGTGGACATGCACCTACGATGACAATTTCAGACCCCTCCATGATTTCTAAGTGGGAGAACTTGCAAAATAGCAGGGTGTTCAAATACTTATTTTCCTCACTGTATATATATATATATATATATATATATATATATATATAAAAATAGACTATATATCTGAATTCAATTCTGAATATGTTTTATTGGCATGAAAGTCTCTCTGTCTCATTTTCTCTCTTCCTATGTGGTTCACATTACAGTACGGGCAAAACCTGCAAATATAGTGCTTTTTTTGAAGAGCTGTCTAAGGAGACAGCATTAAAGTTAAAGTTGCAGCACCACATTTGTTCATTTAAAATTTAGTCCATGTCAAGTTTAGAATGTCAGAGAGGGGACTGATCATGGAGTTAATGTTTAGATGTGAACACCACCCTGTCTAGCACACTAAACTATACAGTGTGCACTGATTTCAGTCCTTTTTCTGTACAGTCTATAAGTTGTATGCAACTTCCATATCTAACACAGTAATGTGAACACCTGGACAGTATAATGTCATCGAATACAATAGCCCTGCAACCAATACATTTTAAGGCTATGTTTAGATTATGTTGAGAATGTGTAATATGTTGTCAACCTGTATACAAACAATGACTAAATATTAAATATTACTTGAACTACAGAGTCAGCTTCACAAATGCACATTTTCTGGTAGGGCTATTACTGAATATTTAATGCACAAATCTTTGTACTCTTTGTTCCCACATTATACTGTATATAATATACAGTACATTATCTATATACATACTTAATTGTTTGGTGTAGTAAGAGGTGGTGTTTCCTGCCTTTGTGTTCTCTGCATATCATTGTGCATGAGGTGCAGAATTGCCAGGAGCTAAAATATGACACCTTAGCTTGGGAGGAGAAAACACACTTGCTTGCTTTGCATGGTGCTCTAGTTCAAAAAGGAAAAAAAAACGAATTTGCAGAATGCTGAGGAACATTTTAGCTAAAGAGGAGGGCAACCAAAGGATCACTGGTTTTGACATTACGCTACGTTACGTCCTCCTCCACAAATAACTCCATCTGCAATGTGGCACAAACTTTTAGTTCTGTGTAAGATTGGTAGCATTTAGATCACAACCATATGTGTATATGCAGTAGGTAGATTGAAGCCAAAGATTTACTTATATTTCTCTTACTTAACATACTCTGTATCAAAAATAGGGTTGGTGACACATTGTTCACATGGGATCTGTTCTGGTAAATCACAAAACATGACTACAACTTGCGGCATGTGCCTTGGATGTGGAATGAAAAGGGAGCTGTTGACAGCACCAATCATGTTAATCCTCTATCAATACTGTTCTGTGCTGCTTAATGATTGGTAACACACCTCCCACTGTGTCTCTTCTAGCTCTGGTACATCCAGGCTCATGGTGAGTCACCAAATTGCCAAATGAACGCTGGCTAAAAAAACGTAATGACCCTTATGAGAATAAATTTAGCATGATGACTGAGAATAGACTTTATACATCTCATGATCCACTAATGGACAACAAAAGGTAAAAATCCCCAGCATTAAATTGCATTGACAACTTGATAATTTGTCCTTGTTCATTTCACTCTGTGAGATGTTTGAACATCAGTTATCTTATTTTAAAGGAGAGTGGAGGCAAGTCATTTTGACCGTAGATACTGAAAGGAAAGCACAAGCAGCAAACTGCTTTTATTGCGACGGTAACAATATGGTATTTTCACTCCTTTAAGGCACCTGTTGGTCTACCTGCCTCTTTCCTGTGTCCGAGCCGATAGCTGATGTGTCAGGCTGTAGGCTGCGTGTTATCACCATCTCCTCCGCTTCTGCATCTCCTCCGCTTCTGCATCTATCATTCCCTTATCAGATTAGTGTACACAGACACAATTACACAGTGCTTCATCTTCGTTCCTTCACAATTATTACTAGTGCCACTGGGATCTGTTGATAAAATCCAAATTGTATGCAAATTGGTCTGTGTAAATGTGTGTGTGCATGCTTGAGAAAGAGTGTGCATGTGTGTGGAAGACCAATCCAAACAGTGGTTTTGTATGAATATATTAGATGATGGGCCCTCAGGGGCAGTCTGCTGCTGTTGAAGACGAACTCCACAACCTTGTATTATTGTGGTGGGAATAATGCAGCGTTTACCCCAAAACAACACACACACACACACACACACACACACACACACACACACACACACACACACACACACACACAATCACACAGTCATATACAAATTTGTATTCACAGAAAAATCCTCAACATGAGTTACACATGTATATACATACTGAACACGTACACACAGCCGCCGCAGTAGCGCGCGCGCGCACACACACACACACACACACACACACACACACACACACACACACACACACACACACACACACACACACACACACACAAAGCCTCACTAACATCAATAGAAGGGTGTCTCTGGGATATTTTTCAATGAAACCACATTAAAGCAAGAAGGGGGGTGCAGAGAAAGATGCTCCATACAAAGATATGTGAGCAGTAAAGAACTACAAAGACAGATGGGAGTGAAAATAAAACAGGCATACAACTCTGCCGAATATCTCATTTGTTGACGTATGCTTTATCATGTTTAGAGCTACAATGATAGATCTGTTGATTATATTTTCAACTAATCCTTTACTCTATGCTATACTCTCATGTTGACTTGATAAATGATATAAACAGTTCATTTAAGTTTGATGAATTGATTAATGTTTAATTATGTTTCATTACATTAAAGAGGTTTGAGTACAGGATTTCAACAAATGTCAGGTCTTATCGATATCTTTCTAATCTTCTGTCAATTCATTTTGTGATCAGATTTACTACTGGTTTGGTCTCTGAGAAACCAGTGATCCACCATTAGGAAGCCACTGTTAGATCTCTTTTGTTTGGATATAATGCGAAGGTTTCTTCATACAAAGGGTGAAAATAGAACAGGGGCTTCTGTCCACTTAAATCAATTTGAATACAGACGTTTTGACTTTTTTTTTTTTTTTGACTGTACACAATGTAGATGTTTGTAGGCTGTAGTTCTTCTCTAGGTTTACCAGGGGGCAGCATAGAGAGGGCAAAAGCCCTACAGGAAACTTATATCTCTTAAGAGTGTTTGGTCAGAATAATGCACATGTCAGTTGTAAGTAAAGTTGTGTGTGTGTGTGTCTGTGTGTCCAAGGTCAGAGGAGGACTCTGAAGGCAACAGAGATATCTGCAGTGAGATTCTCCAGATGAAAGCTCTTGAGAGGCTCACGTCTACGGTCAGTGTTTGCATGTGTGTCTGAAGATTGGTAAATGCAGTATCATATTGCCGTTTCATTACAGAGAGTTTTAATTGATTATTTAAGAGTTTTTATATTTTTCCGTATGGTTTTGTTTTGACACCTTTTCTCAAACAGGTACAAAGTGAGTTGGCGGCTGCTCTCGCCCGAAAGACTCGCAAAGCTTGTAAGTATAAATTTAGCTTGACTGTATGTGCTTTCCTGAGAAGTTCACCTAGTGTCACGCAGTGACAAAGACAATGTTACATAATGAGTGTGAAGATATGTCATAAATAACCTGATTCTGCTTGTTGTTGGTTGCAGTATCAGAGCAGGACTCTGAGACGACAGAGACGAGCCAACAGGAGCCTTGCACACCCAGCGAGGAGAGCAGCCCGGTAATATACACACACACACACACACACACACACACACACACACACACGTAGAAACACACTCCTACTTATACCAAATAATATCCCTTTCATGTTATTTTATTTTGCCTCAAATCTTGATCCTTCAGGTAATTTTCAATCCAATCCAATATTTATATTTTCTGGGTAATTTGGACAGTGCATAATCATCTTAAAGTAGGCCTACAATAGACTTAGTAAAGCCAATCCAAATTAGCATAAAAATATTCCTGATATCTTTTGGTAAAATAAAGTATTAAATAAATCTTATAGTTTGTTATAATCCCAGTGGAGATAATAATGTTACGATTGTTGGAACTGTTAGGACAGGAATAGTTGGACAACCTCTCCTCATACGCAGCACAAACAAAAACATAAAGAGGTGTGGTATAAAATGTTGCTGAAATACATACAAAGCAGCTTTTGGTTCAACGTGTGCCAGTAACACATGCCGTCGTTGTGAATATCATAATTTGATATTCATATTATCAGTTTTCCTGCTTGTTATAGGATTGTGCATTTGGAAGATGTTTCAGTGTTTTAAAAGGGTACAGTAAAGCTTTTTGAGAGCCGTCGTAACCGGATTGCTATTACCAAAAGACTAGAAATGGCTCCATACATCCACAATACTGGCCAATTGAAATATAACTTCTCCAACACAGATCAGCTGGGGACATCCATAATATCAGATCATAATTGGCTTGTTCTGACTACCTTGCTCTCTTTTAAAGGTCACTGTGTGGGCATGTGTGTGTACCTCTGTGAGGTGGCTGAACGTAGAAAATTGGGTCAGAACAAAGTGCAAGGAAGACCTGTTTGCTCTCTTGTCCCATCCCTTTACAGTGGAAACCCCGTCATTTATTCAGTCACTGATTACACCAAAGATGAGGAGAACAGGAAAAAGAGAATCTTTTAAAACACAATTACATATACAGTACCAAAGATCAGTGGTTCACGTTTTTGGCTTGTCGCCCCTTAACACAAAGAAATGGCTTCCACCTTGTCAGAGGTCACATACTGTATGTCTGCCTGATTTCCACTGCAAGTTACGGCTCGACTCCCTTTTTGACTCACTGCTGGAAACCTTTCACCCCTTAAGACAAGACGTTTTGCTCACAAAAGTGGACATCCTGCAGTCCTTCTCAGGGGTTTGGGAACCACTGCAGATTGTAGTGGTAACATGAGCATTAGTTTAATTTATTTGACATAATTAGAAGGAGGGCAATAAACCACACACTATAACTACTACTTTAGTTTGTCATACTGTAACACAAAGACCAAAGAAAAATTCAAAATACAATGGGAGAGTAAAGGAGATAGACGGAGACAGCCACACAATACAAACACACACAGACAGCTTTATCTCGGTGTGCTCTGTGTATCGGACAGGAAGCTTAAAACAGGTTAACAGGAAGGAGCAAGGGACAGGGGTCTGTGGCTCGTGTGTATGTGTGTGTGTGTGTGTGTGTGTGTGTGTACGTATACGTGTGTGTGTGTGTGTGTGTGTGTGTACGTATACGTGTGTGTGTGTGTGTGTGTGTGTACGTGGCTATTCCAGCAGATAAGAGTTGTCACTGAGGGGAGTTTTCCTTGTAAACAAAATAAAGCGTGGGAGTATGCTATCATGTTCTGCGTGTGTGTGTTACCCTTTGCTAGAGCATGGCACCGTGGGATTGTTGAGCTCACAGGAAGGGTTAACCAACTCTGAGCCAAATGAAATACCCCTCTTCCTTTTCCAAGGAAAATAAACAGACTAGGCTGCCCGCCACTGGTGATAACCATCATATTAGCAGGGAACACACACACACACACACACACACACACACACACACACACACACACACAGTTATGTTTTTTGTCGTCAAGTCTATCTGAGGACAAAGCCATTAGTTTATCTGTGTCCTGCAGGCCTTAAAATGAAATCCATTTTCTGTCTCTTTCGGTTTCTTTTTCTGCCTTTCTTTCTCTGTCTCTTCATGTCTTAAGGGGTGTTACTGTCTGCAGTGTTTCTCTTTCTGGATGGATAACACATTTTTCAAGTCCCAACTATAGAGGGGAGGAGACATTCAGACCCCCCCCCAACCACACACTCTTCCCAAACAGACACACACTCCCGCCCACTTATACAACTAATCATACACACTCACTCTTTCTCCGCCAGATTCTTTGACATAGAGCAGTCAGACTGAGACAAAGAGAGAAGTGCAACAGATAAAGAAAATTACAGACTGTAATAGATAAAAAGAATAAGAGACAAAGAAGAATCAGAGCGAGAGAACAAGACAAACCCAGGATTACCATTTCATCTTATTCTCCTCACATGAACATTAAGGGGCAACTAAAAACTTGTCATTGCATGTTTCTGGATTATGCCCAAACTGCTTTCATCCTCCCGTGGACAAAAACACTGAACTTTCTTGAACTCCATCCCACAAACCCTTTTTGACTGTCGCCACCATGTCTTGGGACTGCGGGTTGAGATATGTGTTCATGCCACCTGTGTTGCAGCTGGGCGGGGTGTGTGCACTGCGGGATGGTGGAGGCAGCAACAGTGGAGGAATGGGGACCGTTTGCGCCCGTGAGGAGCTGACCAGCCGGCTGGGGTTGGAGGCCGTTCAGCGGCTGGCCAAGGACGGCTGCCGACTGCTGCAGAACCACAACTACCGGCTGCCCGACAGGAACCAGGCGGTGAGTAGAGTGTTATAATGGCGCTTATAGTGTGAAGTGTCATTAATATCATACTATATATCTCCAAAGGACTGATGTTTTTCTGTGAAGTTGTTTGTCCTCACCATGTAATCTGCAGAGGGAGTTGTGGCTATATGGTTAGTATGAGCAGAGAGTAACGGACGTCATCATGTGGTAAATGTTGTCATTATTGTCGTCACTTTTAAGCACACACACACACACACACACACACACACACACACACACACACACTCTTCAGATCTGAGTTACTCTTGTGAGTAAATCCTCATCAGGACCATACTGATTTGTGTTGCTGTCAATCTAATGGACACACATCATGTACACATGTTTACAGCATGCCTGCCCACTTTTGTACATCATCTTAATACATGAGGACACATCTGTGCACTGACATGCTCCCACACACATGCAAACTAAAGTTATAATTGCATATGCACACACACAGATTCGCTTCATTCACATCACTTTAGATTAAATAACCACTGGTTCTCTAGCTTGTCTAATGCGGGTGTTAATAATGGCTTAGTGCAATGTGATCTCATACCCTTTTAACAGTCTTTAAAGTACTCTGTGTGTGTGTGTGTGTGTTCGTGCACTGCTGGTGCTGTGGCAGGCTGAGTCAGTGTGTGCACGTAATGACTGGGATGTTAGTGAAGCGTTGGACTGTATAATCCCACTCTACAGTGCACCTCAGGGCAGGAAACGAAGCAAATGCAGCCTGATTTCACCCTACATCACAATGCGTGTTTGTAAAATCTACTACATATCTCATCAGCTTGGTGAGATTGACCGAAGCCCAGCCTTGGGGATTTTCCAGAGAGCATATGATTTCACTCGCATTTTTTTAACCAGATAGTCAATTGAAAACTAATTCAGAATCACATTACAGTATATATAACAACAGAGATCTATGTTCTATCTTCTAGAGAAGCAAATTCAAAAGCAGGTGCAGTGATCAGATTATTACTGCTATACTATTGATGTGTGTGTGTGTATGTGTGTATATATATATATATATATATATATATATATATATATATATATATATATATATATATAAGAGGAGTTTAATGATCCTTCAGTCCGCACACACATGCCCATTCTTTTGCTTGAATAAAGTAAACATGAGAAAATGTGCTTTTTTTTCAGGTCAGACAAAATAGGAACTACAGTAACATCAAATCAAGCTTCTTATATTTTTAATTACAAGCAGCATCAGCAGCTTATGTAGGAGTCATCAGTTTGTCTTCAAATTATCATTTCCATTTAAGGCTTTGTCAGGATCCAGAAATTATCTTAAAAAGATGATTCTCTTAAAAAGATGATTATATGTGCACATCCATATAGTAGTATAAACAGTGACATGTAAGACTTATTGTATCATGATATTATTAAAAGGAAGGGGAGGCAAAAAAATGTCTGGATTATAGTTTATTTGCAAATATCAATAAAATGAAAAGTTTGGAATAACATCACCAGGTGCTGAGTGGTCATGACTGTGATGGCTCTGTGTGTCACGGCTTTGTAAGAAATGAAACATATGAATCATAGGTCATGTTGCATCAAGCACCACTTTAATCAACAGGTGGTGCCAGTGGTTACAATAAAAGTGCAAAAGGAAATGAACAAAATTATTCTTGCAGGTTTATGGGCTCAATAAGAGGCTCTTAGTCTTCTCTGTGTAGGACGCACATGTTGATCTACAACCATTTAGCCGGCTCAGTGTCCAGCTCAGGCTGCACAATGTGGAAGAAACCAAAACCAATCAACTAGCTCGATTCACCACAAAGACCACTCTCCATTTACTGGGTTGTCATGGTGATTTCTTTTCTTTTTTTTCCCATGACAGACAAGCTCTGACAAACCGGTGTGGGCTGTTTCCATAGTGAAATAACTTCTGTGTCAGTACAGTGTATTACGTGCATCTTTGCCTTCTAGTCACCTCAGACTTGAATTCGTACTCATTTGATACAGCCATCAGCTGCACAAGGGACTATACAAGGTCACAGCATGCATGACACACACACACGCACGCGCACACGCACACGCACACGCACAAACACAAACAAACACACACAGGAGGATCACAAAGGGAACAGAGAATGCTTAGTGTATTTATTTGGTATAAGTAGGAATGTGTGAGCAAAACATAAACATGTAACCCCACTAGTTTAAACCCAGTATAGGGTGTGTTACATAATTGTCCATTTCTGGTATTTTTTTTTTTCTTTATGTCAAAGCCAAAATAACTTTTTCTGTCTCTTTCACACTGACTCTATTTCTCACTTTTACCCACACTCCTTGTCTCTCACTTTCCGTCTCCTGCCTTTCATCTTGCTTTCTTTTCTTGTTCTCTCTCTCTTTCTGTGTTGCATAACTTTGTGACCCTTCCTCTTCACAGTGTTCAACTGTGTTCTTTGTGTATTTTTCCTTTTTCATGGCTTGCATTCTTTCTCAGGCTAAATTAATGTTCTCAGGAGCTGCTGTTTGCAATTAACTCTTTACAGATTGTTTGTGTGTGTGTGTGTGTGTGTGTGTGTGTGTGTGTGTGTGTGTGAATGCCTGTGTATGTATGCACATATAGTTACATTTGAACAATGTTGTAAGTTTTTACTTTTGTTTTGCTTTTATTTTCTGAAAGCCTTTTGATTTTGAGCGTGTGTATGTGTGTTATAATGCTGCCTTCCTCCATTCTTGGCTCAGAGTTGTTTTTCTTGGCATCTGTGTAAAGAGAGTGAGTGTGTTATCAGAAAGAGAAACAAGTTTGAAACTGTATCAGGAACACAACACATTTTCTTCTTTGCTTTTATAGTAGTTATAATTAGTGGGAATGCTGTTCAGCAGCATTCCAACTATTGTTATTCTGTTCTTTCTTTATTCTTATTCCCTCTTCCGTACGTTTTTTGGCTCTCTGTAACTTCTGCATACATTCAGCTATTAAAACCATTCAACTTTTAAAATGTTCAGCTCTTTCAGCTAATGATGGGACTTCTTCAACTTTTTTTCTACTATTTATACTTTTTAAAATATTCAGCTTTTTATGACTTTTTTTTAACATTGAAGTCAATGAGAACATGCTTCAAATCCTTAAAATCTTCTTCCGCTCCCAAAATTTTCAGCTCCTTCATACTTTCACCTACAGACGCCAAACAAACTTTAAAATGTTCACAAAATATTCAGTTATCCGGCTCTATCTTTTCAGTTTGATATCTTTTACAGTTTTTGTAAAAAAGCTGTTTAAGTTTAGTGATCATTTCAGGATTTTTCTGTGTTTCTAGTGAGTGTGTATTGCGTCTGGCAGAGTGGATGATGTCATCGTTAGAGTGTAGCAGCTTAGGAAAAAAATCTTTGTCCCCTCTCTATAAATTGCTCTCACGCCCACAATATCTACTTGTCATACACAATTTATACATCAAAACGTAGGTATTTTTGTCTAGTTTCAGCCAATGTGCTCAGTTTTGCAATATGCCTTATACTGTTGGCTCGATGAGCTTCCAAATGACAAGAGTTCCACATCTCTGTCCATCCACTGCCCTGTTTAACATTCTTCACATTTCTGAGCGAAACGCAGAGCGAACCACTTTTTTAAATCGCTGATATGCCCACATTTTTAAGTTTATCAACATAAATTTTACATGAATACGTTCACAAAGGTCTTGTGGTGGTCACGATTACATCATTTCACCGATAGCCCTTATCATTTTAGCAGTCTGAGGCTTTATTTGAGAGCTTGCTCTGTGTCTTTGAATAGCTCCAGTTGGGCACAGCTGACAGTTTCAGCAGGTGACACGGTCGTTAACCTGATTAAAGATCAAAGAGATCTCATCACAGACTTCAAAGGGTGTTTATCAACATGGTCACAGGTCATTAGTAGCCATGACAACCCTTTCACAGACAGTCAACTTGAATACTACAGGCAGTAATATGAACATTAGTCTATATCTTGTGCGTTCCACTTCTGTCTGACTGTCTCTGTCTCTCTGTCTCTCTTTTTTTTAATTTTATTCCCTCTTCCATACGTTTTTTGGCTCTCTGTAACTTCTGCATACGTTGAGCTATTAAAACCATTCAACTTTTAAAATGTTCAGCTCTTTCAGCTAATGATGGGACTTCTTCAACTTTTTTTCTATTATTTATACTTTTTAAAATATTAAGCTTTTTAACACTTTTTTTAAACATTGAAGTCAATGAGATCATGCTTCAAATCCTTCAAATTTTCTTCCGCTCCCAACATTTTCAGCCCCTCCATACTTTCACCTACAGTTCTAAATAAAGAAACTACTGTTCTCTCACACTGTCTCTCACTCATTAGCATTAGCTGGTGTGGTGATCAATGATCAAAGACAGGCTTTATAAGTGCTAAAGGAACATTTTCAACTATACAGATGATAGTGTAGTGGATATTGTGTATGTCTTTGGTGTGGGAGATCAAGGTTTGAATCCAGCTGTGATACATCAGTCAATATGTCCCTGATTGAGATGTTATTTCAGTTTTTTTCAATTATTCTCACTACTTCAACTTATTCTTACGGATTTAAGCTATTCAACCAGTTTAGCTTTAGCAATTCAGCTATTCATGTTTTATTTTGGCTCTCTCTTTTTCCTCTCTTTCTCTCCTCTCTTCTCTCCTTCTCTCTGTCCTCTCTTTCCTTTTGTTCAGTCCCATTCTTTTTACCTAATATATTTCACATCTCATATCAGCTAGATTGATGCTTTTTCGTTCTATGCAGTGTCTGATAATAATACAAAGTATTTCTTCTTTCAGCCGTTTTAGGTAATTCATTTCAACTTTCATCTTTGACAGTATTACAGTTCAGCTTCCAGCTTTTTTAACAATGTATTTTAGCTCTTCACTTGGGTAATGCAGTTCAGCTTCCAACTCTAACAATTTTCCTGATTTTTTAGCAGTGTAGTGCATTTGAGCTTTAAGATTTTTCGTACTATTGTTTCATATTTCTGCATTTGTGAGTGATTATCGGTTAGAAAATATACTCAGACCTCACAATGTTCTACGTCTTTTGTCATTATTCAACTTTTGAAGCCAACAGTTCAGTTTAGCATAAGCTTTTAACTTTTTAATGAAATTCATACGTATTAAAACGATTTCCACTTTTTCAACTATTCTCACTACTTCAACTTCTTCTTACTGATTTAAGCTATTCAACCAGTTTAGCTTTAGCAATTCAGCTATTCAGCATTCCCACGCATTTTCCGCAGGAAATGCATTTTCTAGTTAGTTACATAATCTCTCTCTTTTTTTCTTTTTTCACAGTATTTCTGGAGCAATTTTCTTTATCAGATAGTTGATGGTGTAGAGAGACAGGAAAGGTCAGAAAAGGGAGAGACTTGTGACAAAAGATCCTGGTTCATATTTGAACCCTTGATGATGTGATCTAATGACATGCCCCCTTTAGACCACTTAGCCACAAAAGCTTTGTTATCTTGAAATCACATCTGGGTTGTTGGGTGCGGTCTCGGTGCCAGCCCAAATTATAATTAATGACATTCAGTGTCAGATCTCTTCACATCAGTGGTCACCTCCTTATTTATCAGCTGTATGCATCTCTGTGTTGCTAATCCTTGAGTACATTTATTTTCAGCATGTTGCATTGTGAAATGGCATAAAGACATTTACAAATTGCAGTTTAAGTTACTTTAAGTTAGTTTAAGTTATATGCAACTAAAAACTTTTTCAACCTGTAAACTACCTGAATTAATCATTATAGGTGTCAAAATATATAAATAATCTGTTGCAGTTGCAAGTGTTATATATCATCATTATCATTTAGCTGTAATGTAAAGACTTATGACGTCGGTTTTATTTATGTAGCCCAAAAACCACAAATTTGCCTCAAATGGCTGAACAACTTGCCAAACAAAGTGCCAAAGTACTTCATTTTAAATACTGTAGGTATGGAATTTGTTAAATAAAAAGTGTATGAGCCCAAGAGGTTGGGCAGAAAAAAATGCAACTTTTAAATCATATTGTATTTAAAGGTGCTGTAGGTAGGATTCCGAAGATCCAGGACTTAGCCTTAAAGGTTCCATGGCATGAAAAGTTCACTTTATGAGGTTTTTTTAACATTAATATGCGTTCCCCCAGCCTGCCTATGGTCCCCCAGTGGCTAGAAATGGCGCTAGGTGTAAACCGAGCCCTGGGTATCCTGCTCTGCCTTTGAGAAAATGAAAGCTCAGATGGGCCGATCTGGAATCTTGCTCCTTATGAGGTCATAAGGAGGAAGGTTACCTCCCCTTTCTCTGCTTTGCCCACCCATGAGAGAGAGAGACATCATGGCTTACAAACGATCAAAGTGGCAGTTGGTCAAGGCCACACCCCCACCCTCTACCTTGCCCCCCCCCCTCTCTCCTCCTCAATAGCTACAGACACAGAAATGGCACATACTAAGGAAAGCTCATTGTGGGACTGGCTCTAGTGGCTGTAATTCTGCATCAAGGCTGAATTTCGGGAAATAGACTTCAGATACAGTATTAGGGGACCACTAAGGCCTATATAAAAGCATCCAAAGAGTACCATGTCATGGGACCTTTAAAATTTGAACAATAACAACTTCTCAGTCCCTCCCGCCTTTCTGCTAAAGCCCAAAACGGTCTCCTAAGCCCCTCCCCCCACAAGGGAGAATGAATGTGTGTGCATGAGCAGTGATTGACACGCCGTTAGACACCCCCCCTGGCCCTGATTGGTGCATCTGAACAGGGAGCTGTGGGTTTTTGCAAATTGCACTACAGGCTGTAGGTGGTGCCAGAGGAGGCAGATTTTTTTTTTATTACCTGCTTCATGTAGTTCTACTCGAACATAGGGTCAGTTTCAGCAAATATGACAGAAAGTTAGTTTTATGAGTCTTACCTACTGCACCTTTTAATTAGCCTGACAAGCCGGACTCACGTCAAGATGTTGGGTCTGGGAACTCACCCTTGGCAGGGCTCAATCCGAGGGGCGGGATAAACGGTTGCCTTTTAAATTCCCTCTCCACTCATAGCCAACCAGAGCAACGCTAGTTGATAGATTAAACTTTTGCTGTATCCGGTCGGCAAAACTCCGAACACATCTTCATTTTTTAAGAATGACTTCTGTGCTTAACTCCAAGTCTTCCAGAGTCGCGGCTAAAGCCGATTCGAAAGACCGCTGTTCGCCAGCAGCAGCAGCCATCTTCTTTGTTTTCAAGTAGCAGGGAATTCACGGGGAACCGTCGCAACTTTGCCGTCCTTATGTTAAGCCCGCCCACCAACTCTGTACACAATGTGATTGGCCTGACCAGAATTTGTTTTTTTCAGCTCGCAAGCCAACGGAGAGTTGCTAGACTGACCCTGGCTGCAAATTACATTTGCTGCCGCTAGGGTGCGTCTAGATTTCTAGGCTAGTATTTAATATCAACACCCACACACCTGAGGGAGAGGATTCAGTCACCTCGGTGCATTGAACATCTGTATTATAGCATGAGTCATTGGGCATGTTGTCCACACACACACACGCACACACACACAAATTAGGCAAATTGTTTTTCAGACCTCACCAGCCGTCTCACGATCAGACAACCCCTTCATCAGACGATCACAGAAATAGTGTGCATTTTTGTATGTGTGAGTTTGCTTTGTCATGTTGGCCTGTCTATTGAGTTGTTTTTTGTGGGTTACAGAGGTATCAGTGACTGCATTAGTAGAGATCTCTGTTAGGGCTCCATAATGTCTAAAATCACAGTTATTGATATTGATATTGATACCATAATGTTGGCACTTTTTATGAAGCTTAAGACTTTTTTTTTTTTTTTTTTTCCTTTTTTTTATACAAGCTATCATCACTGTGATATCATGTAATTGTGGCATCTAAATGTTGATATACGACTAAACACAACTGTGTGCAGTCCTACATAATGTTTCTGTGTGTGTTAAAGGCAGAAACAGTGAAACAGAGTCAGCTCTGCATAGAAAGCTCTCTGTGTCAGTTTTGATTGCTGCTCAATCTCTCTAGCTGCGACAGAGACTGCAGTGAGCAGCTGGGGGAGAGATGTTGCTTCTTTGTCTCTCCTCCTGCTCCTGTCCTCTGCCTTTGATCTTCCTCTCTCCTCTCCTTTTTCTCTCCTCAGGCTGTTTCTTATTGTGCTCCTTTGTCCACCTGGAGCTCTGTTCCACTGTCACTGCAGGTGTGTGTGTGTGTGTGTGTGTGTGTGTGTGTGTGTGTGTGTGTGTGTGTGAGTCACAGTTGCTGTTAATGTTTGGAGCGGCAGATCATTTCAAGTGTCAGCCTATATTCCTAGTTGTCCCGATTTGTTATTTATTACACAATAGTTTTCTTCTGAAGCCCGTAAATGCAATACCTCCTTGTAATGGTGCTAACAAAATCTGTGTCTGCATGTGTAGACTGGTGAGCGAGTGTGTGTGTGCTGCATATGCGTATGTGTAAGAGAAACATTTTATTCTTAGGTGAAAAAGGGACACTGTAGCCTAATTGATACTAGATCTTTGAGGCCCACGACAATATCAATATTTATTCGGTACGATGTATCGGATTATAATTGTTTTTGAACAAATACGTTACAAAGAAAACTTTTTTTTATTATGAACCCTTTAAACTTGGTCAGTAAAAAGTACATATAGTATATAGATTGTATGTGTTGAGTGAGACATTTTACAGATTAAAATTAAACTTGATAATGCTCTCTGGTGGACAGAAAATGAAATGGCTACACAGTGTGTAAACAACCTCAAACATATCTTTGGCATTTCGGACATCATATACACAGAATCCAATACATCTTGTAACAAGCTAAAAATAGGCCTATAATATTGGCCCGGCTAATGTGTCGGTTGGCCGATACTGGACACAGGTATTTTGTTCTCTTCCTTGGTATGTAAAGGTTAGATGAGGGCTGACTGGGTTTTCAGTGATCCGAGTCTGCTCACTCTGGACACAGTGAGTCTACAAATAATGTAGACAGATGCATCACATTCATTTTATTGTCTGTCAAGGCTGAAAGTGTCTACTGTTGGAAATAAACAGCCTGTGTCGTTACTCCCTTAAATCGCCTTCCAACAGTTTTGTCCTTGCCTCACTCTGTGACATGTCTCTCTCTGTCTTTCTCTCTCAGGAGGCATTGGGGAGGGTTTGTCTGAAGGAGAGAGGACGGGATGTGTTGGTGTTGCGGAGAGTGACATCATCAGTGACGTCGCCATCAGACCGGCCCTCACCCACATCGTCAGGGGGTGGGTCCAGAGAGGACGATTGCGACAAAAGGTTAGTCCCTCCTACTGTACATAATAAGAGCCCTCTAAACCAACAGTAGCAACAAAAACATAATTATAGTACTCCTCCCTTCCGTTTTCAGTTTTTTACTTTGTGATCTCAAGTTGCAACCACACACTCTTGCACATACAGTACATGCAACATACCAGTAGTGCTGTCAACACTGTGTGTGTGTGTGTGTGTGTGTGTGTGTGTGTTTAAAGGGCTGTTTAAGGGTTAAGACTTGGTTGTAGGATTAGGGATAAAATTAGGTTATGGTTAGGGTAAGGGTTATGGTTAGGCATTTAGTTGTGATGGTTAAGGTTAGGGTAAGGGGCTAGGGAATGCATTATGTCAATGACGGGTCCCCACAAAGATAGTGCCACAAGTGTGTGTGTGTGTGTGTGTGTGTGTGTGTATAAGATAATGTATGCTTTAGCTCCTGTCTCAGAACTGGAAGAAGAGAATGGCTTTTTGTTTTCAGCTGACAGGGAAACAGATGACACTAAGACTGGTTTACTTCCTTGTACAAATCAGTGTATGTGTTTTAGGAGTGTGGGGGTGTGTGTATAGAATTGCTTTTCCTCAAAGTCAATTTCTTTGTGCAGTGTCTGTCTGTGTGTTTTTAGGCCAGTGTTTGCCAAGACCTAAGGCACAACACAGGGAGTGTCAGTGACAGACAGGTTAAGTGTGTGTGTGTGTGTATGTCTTTAGGCATCTTTAGTAGCAATCAGTTACCCCGAGTGCTACTGTAGAAGCTGTCGGAGAAATTGTTTTAATCTCGGGAGCTGCTACAGGGGCAGACGGCAAAGCAGTTCACCCCACAGGAGAGCACCCTTCCTGGGTATGCAAAGCTTGGATGAGGGCTGATCTTCCTGTAGTGTTTGGATATGAGGATGACCACCGAGCTAGCTACGCTTGCAGAGGCAGAGGAGGACATAGATGATGAAGATGAGCAGGATGATGAGTATAGCAATCTTGATGAAGATGGTAGCAGTTCAGAAATCTGTACATTTGATGTACCCCATCTTCGCTACATCGATGACGACAATGTGGAGGAGAATAAGGATGAAGAGAGGGAGAGAGGATGGAGGAATGGAAGTGGTCGTACCTGGTGCTCTAGTGAGGAAGATTTTTGCGACTCTTCGTCTTACAGGTATGTGGTGGTGTCGGGGACACCGCTCAAGATCTTGGAGCATCTGCTGAGTGACCTGCGGTTGGACGACCAAAGAGGGGCGCCAGAGATCAGGGAGAGCGGTAGGTTTGACATCAACTACACATACAACAGGGCTGTATGTCCATAAAAAGATAGAAAAATTTAGATAGAAAGAATTTTTAGTAAAACAAAAGTCAGTGGGAAATTAGACAGTTTGTCATATAAATAAAGACGCTGTGATGTTTGTCTCTGCTGTTTGACCAAAGCTATGTTTAAAACAAAGCAACTCCCCACCCTCTCATTCTGAGGAATTTCATTTTCAGTGCCACACAAGTCACAACACAGCCCAACTTAGACTTTTCTCTCTCTTTCATTTTCCACACAGTGGGTTCAAACCCGGGAGGTATGCACTTCCCCACAAATATGCTGTGCGTGTGTGCGTGTGTGTGCGTGTGTGTGTGTGCGTGTGTGTGGTGGGCTGCATTCATTCAGCCAAGTCATTGCCTGTAAACCTGTAAACATGAGGAACATTCAATAGGTTAAATGCTCTAATAGGTTAAATGCTCTAATATGTGAAATGATTCCCTCAGGGTGATTTATTGCTGTATTTCTGCTGCAAACAATTTCAGTGGGCTCTTAATTGTCATATTACTGTCTCTTTTTCACATTCCTCAAGTCTAACTTTTATACTCTTATTCTTATAGTTACTTGGTTCTTTGACAGTGCAGAAGTGATAGTACTACTATACTATTTTACCACAGGAAACATTTTGTCATTTGTCTTATAGCAGCGAGTTAGCACATAGACCACATTGAAAGTAGGGCTGCAACTAATCATTTTCATTTTGATTAACTTTGACTATTTTTGCACATAATCCGTTTGTTCATTTAGTATGTTAAATATTAGTAATATTGTATATTTTGTCAAATCCAAATAGTTCCAAAAAAGTTTTTTTCATTTTATTTCAGTTTACTAGTTGAATAATAAACTAATGGTTTTGGAATAATTTGAAAGTAATTTTGATGTGAGTTGGTTTAGGTTTTTTTCCTTTTCATGCTGTTAAAGTAAGGTAATCGTTCCTGCATACAGTTAAACAGAAAAGAAAAACGGATGAAAATAAATTAAATTCAGTATCAATATGGAGCCCAGGTCCAGTAAAGTAATACTTTTATCACACAGAGACATCTGGCTACCAATCTGTATTTTATAAAAAACCCAGTTCTTGCGTGTTCACGCCGTTTTAAGACAAGGCGTCTTTATGTATCAATTCCTTAGCACCACCAGTTCCCAGCAGTCCACACGCAGCCATCTCACTGAAATGCAGGAAGCAAACAAAACAAGAGGGAGAGAGCGATGAATGTAGGAGAGAGAGAGAACTAAGATAGTCTTTGTGTAGGAGGACCGCCTGATATTTATTCACTGAAGAAAGAAAAGACTTTTTTTTTTTTCCTTAGGAGGCAGAAGCAGGGATGCAGATCAAGAGTGCATGTGCATGTTTGGCTGTCTTTGTCTCTGTATCTGTATGTCTATCTTTCGGTCTATGTGCGCTGAATAAGCGTGCGTGTGTGTGTGTGTGTGTGTGTGTGTGTGTGTGTGTGTGTGTGTGTAGGGCCTCTGGGGTGGTGTTAAGCATCAGTGGGCCGTTTTAGAGGGCTTAGCTGTGCAGCATGTTGAACAGGCTGGAACACGCTTCCACAGAGAGAGAGCGATTGGCCCAACCACCCCTCCCCACGTACACATAGAAAAAACATGCACAACAAAAAAACAGCAGCAGATTATTGCGATTAGTTCAACACACACACACATTTTCTCTCTTTTTCCTTTCTCACAAGAGATAAAGTCCCCAAGGTCAGAACTGAATGAGTTATTCATTAGGGGGCTGTGTGTGCGTGTGTACTGCTGCGTCTATGATTGTGTGTGTTTGACTTTGTGCGTGCCAGTGGGCAAACACAGAGGGCATATGTTGAAGATGAAAATGGATATTTATCATCACAGAGAGCTGAGAGAGGGCGAGCGTAGGAGGGAAGTAGTAGCGGGAGGAAATGAAAAATGGGGGTGTAGGGAAGGGGGGCGGATGAGGAGAGTTTGGGATGAAGAGAGTAAGAAAGAGGGAAATAAAAGGAAGGAAAAAAATGGATAGCTAGTCAGGAAGGAGCTCTGCAGAAAGTAAGTCAACAGGGTTTTCAAAAAAGTGAGAAGCCCAGTCAGATCTGCCTAAAAATATTTCTTGAGAAAAGTTGTATTTTTATTTCTAAAGCGAAGACAGTTGATCAAATATTGATGCTGCAGTCTTTACTCAGTCTTCTATAATTGATTTCTTTGCTCTTGGCCCGACAGAGCCATATTTGGGTCACAAATTCTCCCAGGGAAAGAGTTTGACACCACACACACATGCACACGCATCAAATCTCCCTCATACCACCAACAATGGCTCATTACCCATCTGCCACGAGGGCTGTTTATATTCAGTTCTTACCCATTGAACACCTGCTGAGTCTCTTACACACACACACACACACACACACACACACACACACACACACACATACACACACGGACACGGACTCTTGCCATCTCACTTGCACATTAGCTTGCTCTGCTCTAATGAATTTCTTTAGTTTTTGAAGTAGTTTTGAATACGAACCAAGAGAAAGAAATGTTTTCTTAGCTTTTTCTTAAAGCCAGGTTTCAAATTTCTTGACAAAATAAGCAACAATCAAAGCTAAAATTTGGGGAGAAAGCCTCTTTAGGCATAATTTATTAGAACTTAAACACTAAAAGACTCAGATGAACTGTGTGGTTGTAGTTGGAAAATATTTGATTAACAGTTGCAAGCACCCTTTAAATATCTCGACAAGACTAAAGTTATTTGCATGTCCTGTCGATGTAAATGGAGTTACCACCGGAGGACCCTCCTCCTCCTCACCAAAGGCAGGCTACGCTGGATAGTTTGCAATGGAGTTAACCTTTACAGGTGTAAAGTGGGACACTACATTGTGTTAATATTACCAAGTAATGTTCAGGTCAATATGCCCATCTGTTGTTGCTTAATGAGCTTGAGTTTGCCATACTATGCTACACAGAGCAACGTTAGCATTCATTATTAGTAGTGTTTCTGGCCACCTGATGGATCTAAGTCCAATATCTGTCTCTTTAGCTGCTAAATGCTCCGCTATGTTCACCAGCTAGACGCTAACACTGTCCATTGGCAGTCCCTTACAAATAGTTATTTGTTCCATTGTTGAGATAAAATGATTTATTTTAATGCTAAGCAAATAAAAGGGGAAAGGATCATTCTTGAATTCAAGGGGTTAAAGTCTTTTTCTAAAGTGGCTGACACAGAGGACACAATTCATTAGTATAATGTAGACTGAGGGAATCGGAGGTGAAGGGAGGGACAAAGGGAGAAACTAAAAGAACTTTCATGTCACTTTTCACATCTTAATTCCTGAAATAAAAGTTAAAAACTTCACTTGGACCATTTTGCCCGGTGATGGCCTTGAAAGTGACTAATTATGTGTTTCCTGTCTTCCAGAAATGCTGCTGGATGACTTCCTGGTGACCTACCAGGTGTTCATGTCCACCAATGACCTCTGTCAGGCTCTGCTGGGACAATATCCTTACTAGCAAAGACACTCACATAATCACTCACACACACACCAAAATCCTTTCAGCCTCCACACTGTTCTTTTTTGTCTCCTTGACCCGCTCTTTTACCTATAGCAGTGCCCGCTGCAGAGTCCAGGAGGAGGGCAAAGACGCCCTCTTCAGGAAGCGTAAGGTACTGCAGCTGGTCTCCCATTGGAGCAGGCTTTACAAGGACTTCCTGAAGGAAGAGGAGCACATCAGGAGCTTCATGAAGGTACGACACGACTCGCCTTCATCACCGCCATTTGTTTTGTTTCTTTTTTCTCAATCTGTCTTTTATTTGAAAGATTTAATGAGTTTGATCCTCTGGTGTCCTTTAACATGTCACTAAAGAACATTAAGAAGCTTCATTCATGTTCAGTTGTCTCTCTGTCTTGTTCTAAAATGGATGACAGGACATCAAACATTTTGTGGAGAGAGACAAAGAGCTAAAAAGAGTGCGTGTGTCTGATTTTCTTTTTTTGCTGCATCTCCTGTTAAACTGAGCTGTTCCAGCTATCTCCCACATGGGAACCTTGTTGATGTTTTTATCTCATCCCTCTGACAAAGCAAGCTAATGGTTTTCATTTCATGGTGTATCATATGATGAATGAGGGGTATACGCATAATAAGTGGCTGTATGTTTTTCTTTTATAGACTAACACTTATCAAATGTATTTGATGTTATCAAATGTATTTGATAACACGTAACAAATACAATTAGCATAAATTTAATTATTCCAACATGTGTGTACAACATACAATATCTACACAGTACATCATGGACTTTGAAGAGACACACAGATTCTTAGTGTCACATTTCTCTTGACAAATGCTGCTTGTATCCACTGTGTTCCTGCTATATTTTCACATGGTCCTTTGAATTGGTTTTGAATCCCCGTGACTCTGAAAGAGAAACAAATACACAACACGATCAAACATGCACTCGTCCACACGCTCACCCACAAAAAGTGCACATGCACACCAATCACTTGTCCCTCCGTAACCTGGCGGCTCCATTGCTCTGTGCCGGGTTGTCATGGAATCCAAAGTGCGAGGGTTGGCATGGGTATAATCTCATATGGAGTGCGTAACCCAGGTGATAGTTGCCTAGTAACAGAGGAATGAGCGGGGAATTGGGATGGGAGGCTACGGTGGGTCAATGACACCGATAAGCAGGTGTTTGGAGACGTGTGTGTGTGTGTGTGTGTGTGTGTGTGTGTGTGTGTGTGTGTGTGTGTATCCTTGCAAGTTGTTACTGTTACTGCCTCTGGAGCTTTCATGCTACTTACTCATTCTCTGCCATGAACACACACAGGCACTGAGCGTGCCTAGTCACCCATTAAAGTACAAGGTACAAAATTTGTCTGATGTTTCTTTATTGTAATCTACCTACGCAGCATAATTTACTCTTGATGGTTCTAAGTAAATGAGCTGCACAGATTGTAATGTTAATGTCATGTTATTTTGTTGGATTAAATCATCCTTATTAACCTCAGTTGTATGTCATAACCTAAATGTTTATGGGAAGTAGTATTTTTTTACCACTGTATGAAATTGATCTTTTTGGCTTACTTTCCATAGCCTGGTTAAAAGGTTGCCAAATCTAAATTACAAAAAACAAAAACACATTTTTCCCCATTCACCTCCATCATCAATACACATTTTGTGCCGTGCAATTTTGAGATTTATTCATCCACCCCACTACTAAGAATTAAGATCAAAGAAATTTCATTTACGATGCTCAAAGCATTGAAAAATTAATTGAGTGACCTAACCCTTTAAATGTCCCATGACATGGTGCTCTTTGAATGCTCTTATATAGACCTTAGTGGTCCCCTAATACTGTATCTGAAGTCTCTTTCCCGAAATTCAGCCTTGATGCAGAATTACGGCCACTAGAGCCAGTCCCACAATGAGCTTTCCTAAGGATGTGCCATTTCTGTGTCTGTAGCTATTGAGGAGGAGAGAGGTGGGGCAAGGTAGAGGGTGAGGGTGTGGCCATGACCAACTGCCACTTTGCTCGTTTGAAAGCCATGATGTCTCTCTCTTTCTCATGGGTAGGCCAAATTCTCTGGCTGGGCAAAACAGAGAAAGGGGAGGTAACCTTCCTCCTTATGACGTCATAAGGAGCAAGATTCCAGATCGGCCCATCTGAGCTTTCATTTTCTCAAAGGCAGAGCAGGATACCCAGGGCTCGGTTTACACCTATCGCCATTTCTAGCCACTGTGGGACCATAGGCAGGCTGGGGGAACGCATATTAATGTTAAAAAAACTCATAAAGTGAAATTTTCATGCCATGGGACCTTTAAATAATTGACATTCCCTCTTTTTAGCCGTAATAATTCTGATATGTTAATATTTATATGCTATCCATAACAGACAGCTAGTCAGATATCTGTTTGATATGGAGCCAGTGTACAATGATGCTTAGAGACTGAGCCTGGTGCACAGCGGAGCCAAAGTCTGAGAACATTCAAAGTGTTAACATGATTGTTTTCCGCTCTCTGTTAGACTCTGTACAGGTGTGTTTTAGAAGATTTGTATGAGTTCCCCACGCTGGAGAAAGACCTAAAGGAGTTCCAGAAACTTCTGCGTCGCAGACAGTAAGTGTGTTTGTCTCTGCACAAGAACTTTGTTCTTTGTGTTAAATATGACTACCCATCACTCACATGTTTTTTCCCATGCCTACCTGAATCCCTCCTCACTGTTGTGGTTGTTTCATTCCTGTAGCACTGTGGATGACTGCCCTCCAAACCAAAAGGTAAGCCAGAGAGGGGCGGGGAGGTGGATGACAATCTGAGCTGTATGGGTGTTAATTCAGATGTTGTCAGTGCATCACTATGATCAGTAAAGTATAAATACAGTATAATAGATGTTTCTTCTGCTCTCTCTCTCTGTCAGAGTAAACAAATGCATCAGCAGTTGAGTTTAAAGGAAAACTGTTTGCCACTACGAAGTCCACCGACTGATACTAGAGACAGTGAGTAACAGACACAAACACATGCACATACATAAAACACAACACACTACCCAGCGACTGTACACAATTATGCATAATGAAAGTCTGTGAGTTTTAATTTCAAAGTGCACATGCAAATTGCTTATATAGCGTGTTTATATTTTACAAAAATTATACTTGAGATTTTTTCTGCAACTGCTTTATTATGATTTTAAAGTATTTCAGTATTTTTGTTTTAGCCGTTTACCATGTTACAAAAGCACATTCACAATATATTTACGTTTACTGTTCTATGAACACTTTCTATATATCTTCCAGTTATTTGTTGCGTGTACGTGAGCACTGACTCCTACCTGAGTGTCCACACACATCCCTCACTGGAGGCCCATGAGCTGCTAAGGATTGTGGGTCTGAAGATGGACAAAGCAGAAGAGGACATGGTGCTCGCTGTGGCGTCGCAAACTGGAGGTACACACAAACACACAAAGAAATGCATGACCATGTTTAGTGCGGTTTGGTGGCAGGAACTGGATCTTTTCAACCATTAATGGATTAATTTTAAAGGTGCAATATGTAATACTGACAGCTAGTTTTTAAAATAGTTACTGCAGTACAAATTCAAAATACTGGAGAGTGTCGTCTCCCCCGCCCCCTCCTCCCCAGACTCGAAGTTCACGGAGGTTGCCAGGCTGAGACCGCAGCATCCATAGTCTCGCTTTGCCAGACCATCCTCCAAAGCGCGCTGAAGGAGCATCCACAACAATGTTGCTAGATGCTTGTCTCACATAGCCAGACATTACTCCTCCTACTAGCTAACGTTAGATGCTGGCTATATTGACAGTCATAAAAGCCCGTGCTCACGCAGAGCTCTGTACCCTACTGACAGACACACTTTTTCAGCAACAACCTCGCCGCCCTTGCTGCCCTCTCCACCCTCTCCACCCTCTGCACCCGACGGACAGACACACTTCCTAGGCTTAGAATTACGGTATGAACTGCTAAAAATAACACTACCTTGCCGCCGGGCAAGGTCAGGTAGAATCTATCTCTGTTGATGCCGTTTGACGTTCGTTTGTTTGTTGCTTTCATGGCTGTACTAACGTTACAGCTGTAGCGCGCTGGGTTTGTGTTTTTTATGGGTATATCTGGCAACCCGGCCTGGCTGTCAAACTAGGCAGTTGATAACAACACACAGGCCAAAACACAAACAGAAATTCCGTCACGGAACGGAAATTTCAAAAGGAGAAAATACTAGCATTAGCATTGTTGTCAGAAAAGATAGTATTTCAACTTAGCATGTTTCCTTAATATCTGAGAACGCATTGGGGTCATTTTCTGGATTTATTACAGTAAATATATTACATATTGGACCTTTAACTATTTTAACCATTTATCTCATTTATCCCATTACCTCGAGCTATTACAACCATTTGTAATTTACCTTCACCTATTTTAACCATTACAATAAGCTATCTATATTAATATTATTTTTAATATATATAATATTTATCCAGTACTTGTAGTACTATTTATACTAAAAGTGTTTATTCATTACTTTTAGTTAACGTTAACTATTTCAACCGTTTATTCGTTACTTTTAGCCATCTATATTAATCATTTATCTATTACTTAGCTTTTTTTTATGTAGTTGAGCTACTCCACAATCCTTTCACGTACCCCTCGGCAACTGCAAAAGTACACACTGGGGTACAAGTACCCCTGTTTGGGAATCATTGTTCTACACTCTTGGCTCTAAATTGTTTTCATTATCTCTCTCTCCCTCTCTTTCCTTTCTGTATGTATTTGTCTCTGCAGAGCGGAGGGTGTTACAGCCCAGTGACTGTGTGTATTCAGAGTCTATGACCCCACAAGGAAAGCTTGTAGTCTGTCGCAGGGACCTCACTGAGATTCTGGTATGTAAATACTGTTCTGTTTGTGCTTCTGTCCTTCTGTAACTTTAATTCAATCAGGAGAGACTCCGTTGCAGATATGCAAACATTTATTAATAAGCTATAACCAAGTAAGTACAAACATTTTTTTTGGAGATTAGACTCCATTGTAAAGGGGTATCTATACAATTCTAATGTTTAGGAAAACCAAACATATCCCCCAATGGAATCTAGACACTGGTGGTGGTGAGAAAAATCCGTAGACGTAAAACGAGCCGTCAGCCGGGAGAAGACCGAGAACACCGTTGAAAATGCCTGGAGGTAGAAGGGGAGGAGGCGGGTCGCACTCTCGTCTGAAAATACAACTGACAGAAGCAGGAGAGAGAACAGATTTAAAACATGGTAGTCATGCTGTGATTGGTTAGAACATATGTGCCCGATTCTAATTGGTATACAGAACCGTAACACCCACTGCCCAGCTGATCAGTTAAAGAGAAGAGAGATAACGTAATTGAAGTCTCCCTGACAGAATTTACGCTGAGCTACATATCTCAATTTTATAAGGATTTATCAAGGCTTAAGATGCAATATGCAGGTTAAAGCAAACCACAACCTCTATATATATATAAATATGTGATTATGTGGGCATTCTGATATCCTCTGTTATTATTCATTGCCTCTATATCATCTTCTGGCTAAATCAGGCATGGAAATACATATTCTAAATCCCCAACTGATATCTTTATAGTGTTACAAAGAGTCAAGAATTACAAACAAGCCGGAAAGACTTAGGCCAGGTTATTGTTATTAACTCTGACTCAATAGGAGAGAAAAGGTGCGAGTCGCAATTATTTTGTTGTTGCCCAACCATGACAGCAGGATTGGAAAGTGCTGTATCAGGGCAAAGGGTTGTCCTGTAATGCCATGTTTTTCATAGTGGATCTTCAGTTGTGAATTCTTAAATAAGTTCACAAACTGCAGTTCTAGGGATTTTGGTTTCTTGTTGGAAAGGTATATTAAGCAGCCTGTCGTTAAAAAATCAGTAGATCCTCTAAATTAGGGCGTTTTCACACCTACCTAATTTGGTCCGGACTTTTGGACTTTTCAGTTTGGTCCGAACCAAAATTGAAAGGTGCCTCAGACCACGGTCCGGATCAAAAGACCAAATTTTGGTCCGATCAAAAGAGGTGGTCTCGGTCCGGACCGAAAACACTTTTTGGATGGTTCGGACTTTCGGACCAATTACAGGAAGCTCTGGCAGGCTATCTTGGTGTTATAAGACCGGGGAAGCTCCTTTAAGGAACAGCTCAGTGCTTAGTTTGTAGCCTACGTGAGAGAGTGTGTGCAGACAGCTGTCGGCTATCAGAGCAGAATATAAATCAGCAGTTTACTTGTTAAGTGGTAGGCCTCGTAAATGTACAGTGTAGGTTTCCGTTTGTCTCTAAATAAATGCTCCACAAAGAAAGTTCCTGTGTCTTGCTTTTCAACATCACAACAAAACAAAAAGAGCCGCGGCAGTAGGGGAGAGCAGAAGTCAGCTGAAAAAAACTCCGACACAGAGAGAGGATACGAGAGGACGGGGAAGCCCGTCTACAAACCAATCAATTATAAGTATCTGGAGACGCAGCTCACGTATGTGATGACCGCAGGACGTTGTTTTGTCACGCATAGATCTTTAGTGTGCTTGCATAACTGCAATGTGAAACCAAGACTTACTGGATCAAATGTATACAATGTAACAAAAACATGAACCTTGGTCCAGACCTTGGTCTGGACTTTTAGGTGTGAAAACGCCCGTAGACAAATTTAATGTAATCTACTGTCCTCCTAGTATGCTGGTAGGCATGTAATATTTAGATTTATTTAGGAAATTGTCTGCTAAATTAATGTCAATTGTCAGGCTCCTGTAACCAGAGCTGGATAGAACAATTGTTTTGTAGGAATCACCACTCCCCTCTCAGCTTTCAGTTCTGCTTGTAAGTAGGCAGGAGATCAAATGGCTCTGTGCTATATTGTTTCTTTTGAATGTTGTGTTTGAATCCCCCCCACAGCCTCATTGTTCTGTACATTACTTATTATGAAGGTGAGATATTGTTGCTATTGTTGTGCTTGTTTAGAGATAGCCCTCTTCCTGTAGATAGGCAGCACCTGTGTGTACGTACAGGGTGTACAGTATTTTTGTGTATACATCGTCTTTTCTACGTCTTTCTTACCTTCTTAACTTTCCTTTGTGTGTGCAGCCTCCTTTAACGGACAGTGCTGAGCTAAGCAGGAGGCCGGTGCGACTCTTAGGTATTAACACCTGGGATGTGGCAGCTGCTCTCACACACCTGGACTGGAGCCTCTTCAAATCCATCCACGAGGTATACATGCACACACACACACACACACACACACACACACACACACACACACACACACACACACTCAAATGTATGTATGCATGTGGTGTGTGCACATAGTTTATAATAAATTCATATTCATGACAGAGATTGCTGGTACATAAGCATTAAGGATGCAAATGTTCTATAAGACTTGCTGGATCATGAGAACAGAAAGTCTTCTTACAGCTGAGTGGCTATCAGGAAGAGCTGCATATTTGTTGTGGATATGCTGAAGCATAGCACAGATGAAGACGCAGCACCTTACAGTTATGTGGACGTCAGTGTATCTTTAGGAAATCTATATATATATTTTTCCATTCTCAAATGTGAGCATTTGCTGCTTAGCTCTGTTTTATATGATTATGAATCATATAAAATCCAAGATGTCACAGTGGGCTCTTAAAAATGGGACTGCGTAATTTGGGGCATTTTTCTAAAAAGCTTGATGTCTTTCACTTACACTCTCCCTTCCTCCACATGCAGCAGGAGCTGGTGTACTACACCCTCAGCCGTGCTCCTGGTACGGGCCACACGGCAGCGCTCTCTGTCCTGCTCCAGCGCTGTAACGAGGTCCAGCAGTGGGTCATGTCTGAGGTGCTCATGTGTGTATCGCTCAACAAGAGAGTACAGCTGCTCAAGAAGTTCATCAAGATCGCAGCTCAGTAAGAACACACAGTGCATGTATCAAGAACATCAAGATTCCTATGCACCATGATATATATTTTTTACTTACTTACTATTTATGTGTATTTGTAGTTGTAAAGCCCAAAGGAATTTGAACTCTGCATTTGCCATCATCATGGGTCTTAACACGGCTGCTGTCAGCCGACTCAACCAAACCTGGGAGGTAAGTGTGTGTGTGTGTGTGTGTGTGTGTGTGTGTGTGTGTGTGTGTGTGTGTGTGTGTGTTGCATTTATTTATATATATATATATATATATATATATATATATATATATATATATAAATGCAACACACACACACACACACACACATGACTTTGTATTTTAAATCAAATTATGACCAAACCCGTTCCTTTCAGAAATGTCCAGGGAAGTTCAAGAAGCTTTTCTCAGAGTTGGAGCTCATTACGGTGAGACTTACTCAGCAGAGATAGAGATAGATGCAGAGCTTGAACTATGTTCCTCTTTTGATTTGATAATCAAATCTTAAACTATCTTCTCCTTTTCCAATGCTGTACGTTCACTCCGTTTTATCGCTTTCTTCATCTTCCCTCCATCTTTCTTCAGGATCCATCTCTCAACCACAAAGCCTATAGGGAAGCCTTTAAGAAGATGAAGCCTCCCAAGATCCCTTTCATGCCTCTCCTCCTAAAAGGTATCATCTCTAACCCCTCCACATGCACGCGCGCGCGCACACACACACACACACACACACACACACACACACACACACACACACACACACACACACTATTGTTTTTGGTGAATGATATAATAATACACTTGTCCTCTGCTCTGCTGCTTAGATATCACCTTCATCCACGAGGGAAATAAGACCTTCCATGACAACCTGGTCAACTTTGAGAAGCTGGTGAGTTGAGTTATTTTTGTCCTTCAGTGTTTGAGTTTGGGTTTTAAAATGACAGACAGCAAAGGCCACATATTAAATGGGTGAGGTGATTGTTTAAATTGTCGTCTAGTAACTACATTTATAACAAGACGAGATGCATCAACAGGTGGTTAATTGATCACATAACTAGTAAATGCAGTCCTTTATATATAGTGCTCTTTTAGAATTTGCCTCTCATTCACCCAACCACAACACGGATGGCAGTGAGCTACCATGCAAGATGCAGTCCTAACCAACAGGTGTATTATGTAGCCAGTCACCTGGTAAAGTAATCAGTGTTATTTGTGTTAATGAAAAACCACGTAACGCTGCAGAGAGCATTTAACAGCAGCCACCTTGCTCAAATTCCTTGTTGCCTTTATTAAAACTATATCAGAGATAATTCAACCTGTTTCAATAGCGTTACTTTGAATGCATCACTACCAAATTTAACTAGAATCACTTGTGAGTGGTAGGAGAAATACACTGAAACAAAATGACTGCTTATATCTAATCTGCCCTGGCCATTAAAAAGCATAAGTCACATTAATTGGGGTGAATTTGTCAGGTCCAACAGTAGAAAACTGCTGCAGCAGGCATTGACCAATGATGGAGGAGTCTGCATGCTGTTACAGATCAACAAGTTGACTGACTGTTGGATTGATTGAAAACCTTTATTTATATAGGTGAAATTCACTGAGACCAATGTTTACAGTTATATTCCAGAATAGATAAGGTCCAGGTTCAGTTGGTGACAGCTGAAGTAGTAGCTCTGTCTCATTTTAATAAAAAAAACTACTGAGATGTTATTTATGTTGATAGTTGAAAAATCTGCCCCTAAATATTAGATCTTGACCGTTTGGTATTGCACTAATGCAACATGTCTTCTCCTAAACCAACAGCATATGATCGCAGACACAGTGAGAATGATTCGCCACTGCCAAAGCGACCAGCCAGGTGAGTCCTTTCATCTCTGAGTGAATCCTGTTGATGCAATGATCCTAACATCACAAATTATAAGTAGTATTGTAGTATTGATGCATCAATTAATTGTGAGGAACCTACTGCCATCTGCTGCTGAGTTAGTGGATTGCACCTGTACCATTCACTTATCTCTTGCAGTTTCTAAGCAACCATTTACAGACACTCTTTTTACTCTCTTTATATAGCCATAAAGTAGTCTGTCTGTACCAAATGTGTATAAATGTGTGTTCTCTCTTCTTCTCTTCTGTGCTTCTAAAGTGCATAATTTGTGTCTGTCTGATAGGCAACGAGGTAATCGGGGTCGACAGTGCGGAGGTGAGGGCAAGTGCTCACTACCTGCACATTATCGACAATCAACAGACTCTTTTCGAGCTGTCACACAAGCTGGAGCCACGTGCTTAAACACACACACACACACACACACACACACGTACCCTAATAGACGCACACACAAACACACTTGACACAGCGCAGTGGAAATTAGGATGATGTGACATGGAAGATGCTTAGTACAGCAAAATGCCACACACTCGCGCATACAGTGCAACCAAATCACACTACCAGCAGTGGTGCCAAGTGGACAATAAGGTGCCATGTGTTCTGAGAAAACCAATGAAGACACAGAGCTGCACTCTGCCTGTTTTTTTAGGGCTTTATAACACTGAACATGTGTTTATAAAGGATTTATGGTTAAACTATTTAAGTCCATACACACTCTGTGAACTGTCTACAGGAAGAGATTCTGCGCATCAAAACTGAAATTTGCCAAACTGAGACCGAGAGAAGAGGAGGCTGTAATTAGTTTGTACAGTATCTATTGGACTGAATATGCCTTTGTTTTTGTTCTTGTGGTTAGCTTTTGGTTATTTATTTATTAGCAGGTGGAATGTTCCTTTGTTTCCGTCTTTCAAGTCTTGTCCACCCTCTGGAAGGACTTGATAGCGTCTTCATCGTTTCAGTTACAACCACAAAACTATCTGTAGCGGAGTTAGATGTGTTTATAAGATGATGGTCAGAATCTGCCTCATCAATGGTCTCATATGATTTCATCTGCATATCACACACCTGCCTGGTTGTGCATCTATATCCAGGATACATATGCATACATACTTATTTAGGTGTATGATGTGGAGCTGTTTTCGGTTATTGTTTGGTAGATTATTATGTAATGCAAGCAGCGACCAGGGCTGAAGCAGTAAACCACTTAAAGGTGCTCTAAGTGATGTCACGCGTTTTTTAGGCATCTCCTCACTATCTGCGAGCTGCCTGTCCCCTGAACACACTGTAAAAATACGCGGTCTCTGTAGACAGCCCAGGCTCCACAAACGGCAACCAAAACAAACTGCGCCAACCTGCACCACGAAACATAACAAACGGAAAGGAGGGGGAGGGGACGGGATGAGGAGGAGGGAGGGGCGAGCTATCCTCCGTTTTGTTTGACAATACTTCGAACGTCAACAAGAAGTAATGTCACCCAACATCACTTAGAGCACCTTTAAACATACGTACACCTTTTACCTTTTTTATCACGAGGCTCTGTCTTTAACTTAAATGTGCAGACCCAGTGAGTAACAAATGGTTCAACGTTAACAGTGTCTGGCATGTGAAGGAAGCATTGTGAGAGGTTTTTATTGACTGACTTTAATGTTCGAAACGCTAAAGCTGTCCTAAACGTGCAAGAGTTTAAAAAAAAAAAAAAAAACACGTTGATAAATAGTGAACAGTTCTCCTTGTTTCCATTTTAGAGTCCTGGTTGACTTTTAGCCAAACACTCCTCATGCACACTTCTCTATGATGTTTTTTGTGTGAATAGACAAAATAATTTTACATTGTATATAATATGGACCTATAGATTTATCAGTGCCAAATGTCACATTGAGTCCTGCAGCATAGATGAGCTGTAGAGCTCTTGGTTTGTTTAGGAATGAGTGTCTTTTACCACAGACATTATTTCCTTGAATGAGCCCTTGAATGACGTCTGGTCCTTGATCATGTAACGCAGATCAGAAGAGATGCTTTCTAACATTATGTTGACTGATTTCAAGGTCTGTGATGGTATACCACACAGCCCCATCATAGCACAACTATCTTTCTTTTCTTTTTTAACTTTATCCAACACAATCATGTTCTTTAAGAGATTTTGACATTCATTTTTACTGACTGAAAATATCACTTAATTCAGAAGTAGGCTTGTGTAAACTGTGAAAACCAACACAGGGTGTGGACAGAATAATGGAAGCACAAGTGCACAGGCCATAATACTGTCTGGTCGGAGTTTTATAGTGTTGGTTCACCCATTAATTACAGTTAATCACTCTTTACATCGGTTCTCCTTATGACCCTACAAATACATATTGGCTGGAAAAAAATATTCTTTCTGAACCAAGCACATCACTCAAAAAATTCCTGTTGACATAGCCATGAAACATATATTTGTCATTCAAATCACTAAGGGACCAGCCTGTCGTGTTGTTAATTTCAGTCTATAGTTACCAGGAAAGAAATGCAGTACGGGATGATGGGAATCATTTAGAAATTCTATGAGTGATGATAATACACACACATTATGACAAGAAACAACCTGTAGAACCACAAGATCAAATCTGGCAGACCTTATTACTGTTTACGTTATTTTGTCCTTGCCCTGAATCTGTTCAGCTAAGCATTCCAGTGAAACATTTCTGAAAATAGTGAGAATTTCTGCTGAGTACGAGGAAACATCCAAAGGCAAGATTCCTAAATGTTATGTAGCGATGCATGTCTTGCAGTGTAACTTATAAAAATATGGGGGTGTTAAAGTGCAATACAGTAGAACATGTTGTTGCCACAAATGTTCATCATCATCTTAACACAAGCCTTTCAGAGCACAGAGCTGCTTCTTCTGCAGATCATAAATCAAATGGACAAGAAAGGACTGGGATTTCCCAAAAAGTTTTAGTGCCCAAAACATATTTGGTTTATTACAAGAAAAATATCAAAGACGATCTCTGGGTGAAGACTCAATTGTAAACATATGTATAACATATAATGTGTTATGAGCATTTTAGTCACAGTCTGTTCATTAAACACTCTTTTAAAGGCACTAACCTGTCAGACAAACAGCATAGATGCTCTGACACTGAATGTAGAGCCAGTTTTGTGGAAACTGTTATCACCCAAATTGATTGATTCAAATGTAAATTTTACTTGAGCTATTTATGTATTTGATATTATGTGGACGTAAAATCAAAACAAATACTAAAGAAGACTATTTTCAAGGAATTGTTACACTAAGTCTTTAGATTGTTCTTCTCTGGGAGTTATATATATATATATATCCAAAACTATGTCATAACCCATTAGAGATTATAGGAATAACATTCAACAATTCAGAGTTTTAATTGAGCAACAAATTTTTTTTTTTTTTCATTGGGTTCAGCTTTTTGTAATAATCTTCAAAGTTACATGGTCTCATTTTAAAGATGCTTTTAGTGAAACCAAGTCAGTGATTCTTGGACTGCTAGAGCTGAGAAATCAGAGGTATGGTCTGTTCATATGCAGTGTCATAGAAAGGCCTCGTGGTGGTCATTTTTACTATTAACCTGTACATGACGCACACACACAACACACCTCTGCTCATTGTGTTCAAAGAGAAGAATATTTGTGCTGTATTACTTATTTATTGTAAAATATTTATTTATGCATTATTGAGGTGACAAAAGTTCATGTGCCATGTTCAGAGGTTCATCAATGCAGAAGTGCATTCTTGAGAAGAAAACATGTTTTTGGTCTGAAGCTGCAATGCTAGAATGTAAAAGTACTAGTTGTAATGTTTTGTGGCCACTTGAGAGCAGCAGAAGAGCAAGTCAGGGTGATGACGCTCCTCTCTTTCTTCTGGTGTCAGATGTAATGAGAAGGAAACCAACAAGAAGGTGTAGTTAGTGTTTTATAGGCCGTTGTCATGACTCATGACTATGTAAAGTTTTTTTTTTTTTTAAAGCAATTTTGTTTAAAACCATGTATGTGCATGCATGTAAAAACAAAACAAAAAAAGTTCACAATGCAAGAGAGGACACATTGAAGGTTTTGTACTATTGTAATATTGTTGATGTGTAAATATATGCCCATGTTTGGTATGTTGTAATTATTTATCAGTTGTAAAAAAGTCAACCACAAAGCAATACGTATCCCCTCGTGTCCACTCAACCTTCTGACAGCTGGAGCCACATGTCTTTTCTAAAGGGGTGTTTTACTATGTCAACATTTGACTGAAATTAATAAATTATAGGTTTTATGTGACTCCAAGTGAGCTTGTGGTCTTTCTTAGCTCATGTTCAGATACTGTGTAGTTGTGTACAACTCAAAGTGTTTGCCAAGTGCATCTGACCAATGATATCCCCTCAAAAGTGCAGACACCCTATCTGGGGAAAAAAAAAGAAAGAAAGTGGCCTTTCAACCATCTCTGCAAGATTCTTGACAGCATCAAACAGTACAGATCAGATACTCCAAAGACTTAGAGACTCTGACACCAACATGCTCTCGTTCCTCTTTTTGTTTGGTCTGGCTCTGGGTGCTGTGTCTCCATCAGACCGCCATCAGCGTGGCAGCTGTCCCATGTCCAGGTACAGCTTCAACTGCCGCTTTTAAATTATAGTACATAATTATAGTAATTAATTATATATAATTATAGTTCATAATTTGTCCTGAGTTTAAGTTCAGTGACTTTCCACCTGTTGCTCTAGTAATGCATCAAATGTAAAATGTAAATGGGCTGTATTTATATAAATATTTAGTGTCTTGCCCAAGGGCGCTTCAACATGGGACTGCAGGTGTAGGGATTGAACCACCAACCTTCTGATTGGTATGTGACAGCTCTTACCCCCTGAGCCACAGCCACCCTATCAATCCTTCATAAAGATACAAATTTGTGAGTGTGTGTACTTTTTCATATATAACTACTCCTAAATAAAATAGATTGTTTAATTTTGGTAAAGATTCAAGTTCAAAAATACTTTCCACTAAAAGATTTTGTTCCTCACAACAAGCCCGCCACTTTAAACGTAGTGTATCTTAGAAAAGTTAACACAGGATATGGTTCTTCTTGGACCTATCAAGATTTTAATAATTCATTCCACAATTAAAAAAGGTTTTATTTCACATTTTCAGAATAGCTAACAGAGCTGTAATGTTGAACCATCATAATGTTTATGGTGAAGTTCTTTGGGAAGAATTAATTTGGGCCTCATATTCTCTTCTTTGTAATTAATTCAAAGAGGTACAATATAGGATACTGTATTTCATAGACAAACTGACAGCTGAATCTGAGTTCTGGTTCATGTATCAACACCTAGATCAGTACAATTTAAAAGCACAGTATTTGTTAAGCTCCGCACTATCTTAAAAAGCAGCGAAGAGTCACATAAATATTTTGTTTAAAAGACAATATGTACTATTTAACTGGGTACATTACAAACATACTACTGTAACACAGTGGTTTCAAAAATCTTTATGGTTTTTCCAAAGAAAAACTCAGCAATAAAAATAAATGAAATGACAGCGATCTCACTTGCCCAGTGATCGAAGTGACTTTTTACGGAAGACACATCAGAAGTGGATTTGCCTGTATCATATGTTTCTTTCTTTCTCTCTTTCTTTTCTTGTTTAAACTGATATAGTTAATCCAGGGCCGGTGTACGGTTAACGGCATACAATCATCAGAGTTCTTGTTCTAGAGATCCATCCGTCAGCCAGACCATATATACCTGCTGATTTTTGGGCTAGCCTTTGAACTGCTAGCCGAAGCCATTAGAAGTCACAGGAATCCAAATAAGATCTATTCTGTGTAAAACTGAACTGTATGCAGAAAATATGTTATTGTTTATTACTAAGCTCATGAATCCAGCCTCAAAGTCAATCATACAGTTCTGTGATCCCTTGTCTCCTGACAATTTACATACAATTTATTTTGATCATAACTGGCTATGATAATTGGATATGGTGAAAATATACCAAACTTGCCTGACTCCCTTTTTCTTGTTCTACCTCTGGCATTTTACTATGTCAACATTTGACTGAAATTAATAAATTATTAGGTGTTATGTGACTCTTTCGTGGCTCATGTTCAGATACTGTGTAGTTGTGTACAACTGAAAGTGTTTGTCTGTGTGTGTAAGCTATCTGCTCGTACTCCAGGAAAGTAAAGAAAAAGTTTGGTTGGTATCCAGCAATTATGAAACATTGAAAGCAGCAAAAACTGAACCGCAGTCGAAGCCGCTGCTGTACATAGCGTTGTACAGAACATGCTGCGTGTGGCGTCTACGTGACGTCTTTTGCACTGCAGTTTTTTATTTTGTCGTCAATTCTTTCCTCAACCTGTATTATGCAGTTGTTTTGTTTTATTCACAGTTTATTAACATCCAATATCCAATGCTGTCCAAACTGCTCCAAATTCAAAACCCCAAGTTCATTGGATACCCAGGAAACCAAGTGTGAAGTAGAGTGGATGAAGGTTCATGAGATATTTTAAAGACAGATGCACAAACACACATACAGAGGTTCTCCGAGTTATTAAAGTGTTTTTCCATGTCTGTTCCAGTATCTGTGTATTAGATAAATATGGGAACAGCACAGGTGTAACACCTGCTGTAATCACAAGTACACTGTCCAGCATGTTATTATCTAATTAAATAGGCCTACACATTACTCAACATTTACTACACACTCACTTATAGTATAGATAGTTAAATCAAACTGTTGTGAGTTAGAGCAGCATAAAGTTTGTATTAAGTGTTCCAGTAACTGTGTATTAGATATATATGGCAACAGCAGAGGTGTAACACCTGCTGTAATCACAAGTACACTATCGAGCATGTGGATATCTAAAACTCAACGTTTACTACACACTCAGTTATGATAGTTAAATCACACTGTTGTGAGTTAGAGCAGCATAAAGTTCACATTAAGTGTATGTAACTGAGGCAGCAGGCAGGACTGGAGCAGTAAACACTCAAACAAACATACACTTCTTAAATATTGTCTCACTGAGGCTCTGTGGAGGTAAAAGGCAATGAAGTAGAAATGTTTATCCCACAATATATTCACCATCAATTCAACACTAAGCTAAGATCATGATGAATCAAATGGACAGGGGGTGAGATTTTAGGGTTAGAGAGATATGTTCAGATACTGTGTGTGGATGTGTACAACTAAAGGTGTTTGCCAAGTTTAGTTGACCAATGATATCACGCCAACAGTGCAGACACCCTGTCTGAAGCAATTAAAAGAAAGCAGCCTGTCACCTGTCTCCTTCATGGACTCGATCCCATCCAACGGTGCAGATCAACTTCAACCAACACAACAACGTCTCATCCTGCTACTGTGACAGAGAGAAGCCAACATGCTCTCGTTCCTCTTCTTGTTTGGGCTGGCTCTGAGTGCTGTGTCTCCTTCAGACGACCATCAAGTGAAGCTACAGCGTGGCAACTGTCCCATGTTCTGGTACAGTTTCAATAACCGCTGCTACAAGTATGTCGCGTCACATATGACCTGGGCTGATGCAGAACTTCACTGTGTGTCAGAAGGAGCCAACCTGGTGTCTATCCATAGTCTGGATGAACAGAATTTTGTCAAATCCCTGATTAGGAACTTTGATCCTGCTGAGGGATATACCTGGTTCGGACTCAGCGACATTCACAAAGAAGGAAGCTGGATGTGGTCTGACGGTTGCGCAGTCAACTTTGTCTTTTGGTACTCAGGACAGCCAGCCGGTGCTGGAAGTCAAAACTGTGGTCAGAATAACTTTTATCCAGAATGGAATGACTGGGAATGTTCCTACTTGTCTCCCTTTGTCTGTGCATCTCGTATAATCTGTCCATAGCAACCTGTTGCTCTGTTGACATGCATTATGACTCCAGAATAAAGACACAGATGTACACTCATATGTGTGTATAGAAGTCATTTCTTGACATTCGCACGAGTAACTCCAGTGGTTGATCAAATGACATATTTTCAAATTTTTTTGATAATCTCAAAATTAACAATAATAATAAATATAATAATAAAATTAAATCATGTACAATAAACATAACATTTCAATCCGCAGATTTTTATGCCATGCGGGTTTGTATTTACATTTTGTTGTTGTTGTTGTTGTTGCATGTCTTCTCCAGCTGTCCATCATCCACTGTGTGTGTGTGTGTGTGTGTGTATATGTTAAATTGGGGTACAACGCAGGTTTAATGATTTGACATTATCATGACACTACTTATCCAGTAGGATGTTTATCTATTCGTGGACCTGTATGCACATTTACAAATGTTTGAAACAGTACTCATTTCTGATAAACCTCTGCTGTGACTTAGAGCAGCATAAATACGTACAGTCTCTTTTCAACACAAGAGGAAATGCTTCAAAATATCTCAAGTAAATTCAACGTTATTAACATGTTGACATGAACACAAATGATAATGTAACTTTTTGAACATACAGTATTACATCACATGCAACCGCCTCAACTGGCATTTCTATGAGAAAAAATGTCAGACATTATACGATAGTGAAATGACCACAGTTTCAGCAGAAGTGACAAGTGGCAAAGGGAGAAACCACACCACTGAATGCATCTGTAGTCCTCAATCCGAACACCACACAATACTCTGATAAGATGATGTAGTAAAATGTAGTAAAAAAAGAAATAGATTTGTCAAATACAGTCTGGGTGATATAGTTATGGAGAGAAATGGCTAGAGGGTCAAATGGAAGGAGGGCTGAAGGAAAGAGAAATAGAAAGGATTGAGCATATACTGTAGAGTGCATTCAGACATATGATCATGGAGTGAAAGAGTAGTAAAGTAAGCATAAAACTAGCCTGGTTCCAGACCTATGCATTACCACCCACGTCTTTATTCAGAAATTCATAGAAAATGAATGATTATCAGGCCAGCATGTAGCTGGTGGACGGTGGACCAGTGGTGTAGTCTACGTGATACGCAGGTAAATGCAGTATACCCACTAAGAAAGCTCCAGGATTTCCATATACCCACTTAAAAATGCCCAATGATACGCAACAACATACTTTCCATTATATTTTTGATATATTTTGAATTGTCATCTGTGTTTTTCTTCTTAGCATAAGCTAAATAAAGGTATTTCCACTGTAAATTGGTGAATAAAAGTTATCTGAATGCAGGAAATGAAGTCTTTGATGCTCAAAATAACTCTGGGGGAGGACAGCCAGACCCCCCCACTATGATATGCCCCCCTCCTCCAAAGGCAGATTCTGGCCCATATATATAGGCCAATATATTTATATACAGTACAGTCTACCCACTACAATACATTAGACTACACCACTGCGGTGGACCGAACATAACTTTACAAATTAAATAAATAATCAAAACATGGATGATTTACAGTGAAAAGTGAAAAACTACTTAGGTACACCTTTCCAGTTTTATTTAATTGAAGAGTTATTGGTAATGAACTCATTCTATGATTAAAGCAAACTGCAAAAACTCCTTCCCTGTAATGTTGACTAATGCAGATGATCATCACACTCTGGACAACAGAATTACAAAGTGTAAATTATTTATCCCTGAACTGACCCAAAACAAGAGTATCAGCTTCAATTATGGGACCAAATGCCCTTCCATTTGACATGTTATTGTGAGAGAGGGACAGAACAAGAGAGGAGCAGTAAATTAGAAAAAAAGATGATCCGTTGCAATTTGAAAGACTAGTTGTGGAGAGTTTGTGGTGGCAGTGGAGGGGAAGGCAAAATCATTTTGCAATGTGTAAACAGCTGCCTCTGTCTCATCTCCGCTGATTTAAGCTGGCATGAACTGTGATGAGAAATGGAAAGCACTCCCTGCCATAGTGGGGCGTTCTGGTCAGTGGTGGTTTAGACATGCTTTGCAGCAATATGGTTTCCTGACACTGCTAACCCCTATTATTTTGCAGTCATACTCACGGGTATTTTACCCAGCAGGCTTCTGACAACTAAACAACAGTGGAGGGTTGAATTAGTAATGAGGAGGCTGAGACAAACAGCATAGCTAGGCTTGGTGTGATGCAGGTGCTGTGTTAATTGTCAATCTGGCAGCGTGCCCTTGGAAAATGATACAACAGACATTAAGTAGCGGGGCCACACTTTTGGAAATACTCAGGTCATAACCCAAGCCCCCTCTCCCCTAGTTTTAGCAATGTATATTTGTATTTCCTAATATGAAGGTCAAAAGCTCTCAAAGCCCTCTGCACACTGCCAGGAATACAATTAGCCTATGTTAGGGACATCCTTAATAGGCCTAAATCCTATTGAGGTACTCCACCTCATAATTAAACATATTAAAGCAAAAGTTTGACATTTTGGGAAATACCTTCTATCTTATTCGCCAAGGGTTAGATGAGAAGATTGATAGCACTTTAAAATTTGTCCATTAAGTATGAAGCTACAACCAGCAGTCTGTTAGCTTAGCTTAGCAAGCAGGGTGAAACAGCTAGCCTGGCTCTGTCTGTCCATCCAGCCATCAATCCATCCATCTTCATCCACTTATCCGTGGTTGGGTTGTGGGAGCAATAGGGGACCACAAACTTCCCTTTTCCGAGCCAACCAGCTCTGACTGGGGGATCCCAAGGCCTGGGAACGCCTCGGGGTCCCCCAGTCAGAGCTGGCTAATGTAGATCAGGAAACAGAAGTTTGGGGTCCCCTGCTGGAGCTGCTGCCCCCCGCGACCCGACCCAGGATAAGCGGTTGGATACATAAGTGGATGGATATATAATGTCGCTGTTGCTGATGCATCATTGTGTACCCATATCAGGTCACCATGGTATATGGTCACCTCTGAGAAATTGTGATATGCAATTTTCTTTCTTTCTTTTCAAACTTTTTTTTGGCATTTCATAGACTAAATTATTACTGGGGAAATTGATTACTCTCTACTTTAAATACTGGGTAGATCAACACATCATGTGTTATGAACTGATCATATGTAATCTTAATCTGCAAAGTAAATAATAACTATACATCATAAATAGCTTACATATAGTGTAGTAAAAAGTAGGCTATACAACTGAATGTAGTGGAGTAGCCTAGATAAGGAGCATATATCAAAATTTCACAAAGATAAAAGTACAGTGTAATTTGATACTATGATTACAAAAGAACTCAAAGAGAAGAAGAATGGCTGTAGGGGCAGGTTCTCCTGGAGTGCCACGCCCATATGCAGTTTTCGCGCGAAAGGACGGACTGCACCACTGTGAGTGCGGGGGAGACGTAGAAGAAAGACTACTCCTAAAGATAAAGAGAGATAGGCTACATCTTTAATTACAATTGAGCAAATACTCTTTCAAATCACACAGCCATTAGATGAGTTTTAAAATTACAATTATTGGACTTAACTACAAACTAATGTATAAGCACAGCAACAACAAAACCCCTACTTTTGCAATGACCGGACTTCTCTAGTGGTTCATTTTTAAACATACCTCTACTCATTGGTTTTCATTTTACAAGACAAAACTTTCTGCTGGACGGGAATTTGCAGCAAAACAGAGAAAAAAATGACGCTCACGTCAAAGGTAAGCGGCAGAGCAGTACGTGTAAATGTAGTTCTTCTTTCCACGTTGTCTTTTGTGGTGAAGAAAAGTCATAATCATTCAAAATGAAGACCATTGTTAACAGCGTCCGTTAACTTAACGTTAACGTTGTTGGCCTGGGCCTGAGTCTGCTTCATTGTAAAGATGCATTTATATCTTTCTCCGAATAAGGTGATTTTTTTGGCTGTAACGTTAGCTAGTTCAGTTCTGTAACCCAGACATACTGCCTGTCTTGAACGCAATTTACAAAACTTGTCTTAAGTCTTTGTTTTGACCTGGTAACTAGCTAGCTAGCTTACACGTGAGCTGCTTCACACCAATGGGCAGGTGACCTTTTATATATTGGCTAAATGCCTGAACCGTAAGATGATCTAAGTTAAGGAGTGCATGTTTTTACATGTACATTCGTCTCCCTTCTCTTGGAAGGTCAGAGGTCAACATCCCTGTGTCTAGAAGGGATGGATCAGCAGAGTGGGACCTGGGAAATCAACTGCATTGACTCTGTTTTACACAATACAAATGACAGTCTTGCATGCACATATTTGTCAAAGACTCTGGTCAAGTACACGGTTGTCATAAGTCAACACTTACCGTTAACCATATATTGTGTTTGTGATCTTCGGGACCCTGTGCCCTCTTTAACAGCTCAAAAAAACCATACCATACTTAACATTGTTTCATCAGCTTTATATGTCACAACCTTACCTTATTTTACGAGATTTTCAGAATCAGAAATTTGCCTTAAACATTAATATAAAATAAACAATAAATACAGAAACAAATATGTTCAATATAACTGTTTAACATTAAGAAAAAATAGCTTTAGATGATTGCAAACTGATGACCTGTTTATAAAGCCTGCTACAAATTATACAATTATAAATTACTTCTTTTTTATGTCTCTTTTTCCATGCTGTAAAAATCAGGTTAAATACAATGGGTTTTTATATAGTCTGTATCTGTGATGATGTGGGCAGTACTTTTAAGCGGACAGCAAAATTCCACCCAAATCCCACATATATTCGTGCATAGCTCATATAACAGATATTTCCTTATTTGTGAAATAGCTGCTGTGATGTCATTTCTGTATTTATTACCTTCATGAAATGGTCACGCCCAAATAGTGGAGGTTACACTTCAGACTTTTCTACATATTTGGTTTTAAATTAGAAAAAAAAAATACGTGAAGGGAAAAAAAATGATTGAATTCATATTTATTTATTACACATGCAGCATTGGGAGCTGTTCGACCCCAAACAATGAGGAAGTGAAGTCAATTCCTTTTCCACTTAACTTTGTCATTGGTCTTAAATCTCCCTCCCTGCCGTGGCTGAGAAGTTGCACAGGCCTGTAGTGATAAGGATGTCCTTGGGTTTAGTTTTGTAACTGCCAACATCAATTCAAGAAGATACGTTTACTTCAATAACAGCCAGTCTCTGCTCTGGTTATCCTGTCAAGCTGCACAGTGACAGCTGAACTAAATTCATTGTTCTCACAGCATTCTCACATTCACCTAGTGACCAAGGATGTCCGCGGGTGGAATGGTGCTCCCTCTGGTGTAAAGTGTAAAAACTTGATCTAAGAACCTGTCCTGTGGAGTAGGGCTGCACAATTAATCGCAATTTTATCGAAATTGCAATATGGACTAGTGCAGTATCCAATTCGCAGGGGGGCACAATATTTGTTAATGTCAAAATGTGTCAAACCATTCTGAATGAAGTATTGTGGTGCTGCAGAGATGTCCCGGCCTACAAATCCTATCCTACAGACTACAGAAAAAAATCTTTGTTTGGTACAGATCCTCTAAAAAAAATCACACTATAATCATTTTAATTTCTTTCAATGTTAATAATTTTCAATGAATATGAGAATAATGATACAAAAACGATCATTCCCTCCAATATCACGAATCATATCGCAATATCAGTCAAAATAATCGCAATTAGATATTTTCGTCATATCTTGCAGCCCTACTGTGGAGATTTTCTGTAAACAAAAGTTCTGGTTGCATTTCCTTCCTCATAAAACCTCTGCAAAGCTGATTTTTTTTTTTAAATCCATTATTGTTTCACCCATGTTTACTAGCTTGTAGTCTTTTGTGGCCCCTTTTTACCAAATCTTTCCTTGTTACTGCCACCTGTTGATTAGTGAAATAGCGTGACACCTGTTAAGACTGTGTGTATGGCGTGCTTGCTTGTATGTGCACAAGATAAACAAAATGGCTCATTGACAAAAACCTAGTTCAATATGACGCTTGATATGTCTGCCAACAGGCTCCATGTTTCAAATCTAAGTTCATCACTGCTGAGCTGGCTCGTCTGTTCAGCCAGTCGGACAGTGAGGAGGAGTTTGAAGGTTTCAGCGAAGAGGAGGAAGAAGAGGACAGACGATCTTTTAACAAACGGCTAAAGACCAAGGTATGAAAACGTTTATTGTAGGCTGTAATGTTTGATGAAAATGTGTGCAATACCGCAGCTAGAGCACCAGACTAAAAGCTTTTCTCTGTTTAATTCTCCAGATGGTGGATTCAGAGGACAGCGATGTGGACACAGGCTTCTACTCTGATGGCGAGGATGCCGCTCCACAAAAGAGGAAGAGTCTTTTAGTTGCCCTGAGGTGTGTGTGTGGGTGTGGGTGTGGGTGTGTGTGTGTGAGAGAGAATTGGTAAATAAGCAAACAGATAGTTGCTGCACCTTTTTAGTTAACCTAAAGATGATCACTGTATCGCAGTATGTTGAAACCCCTAGATTCCTGTCGAAGTTTGCTGTTTGTTTATGTCTAAATATTGTTTAGTGCTTTAACAAACAAAGAATCTGATATATTTGATGTGGTGGGGATGTGTCTTGTTTACAGGACTGTAGTATATACACGGGTTTACAAAGCATTTAAATGCAACATAAACCCACATGATGTATCTTGAAGAGACAAAGGGTTTGAGTTAATGAAGCCTCTTATTGCCAGTACCAATGTAACTACTCATGAGGTTAATTATTTGCGTCACATTTGACAGCTTGAATCCTGACCATCTGACAGAAATATTAAGACACTCATTTTAGTGGTATGGCCCAATAAAAGTGAGTTGTGCATAGATTCATCTTACTGCTTTTATCCACTGTATTCATCCTATTGCCCGCCCAACTATACAAAGGACTGTCGGAGACACAGACCTGTTTCATGACTATTGTGTTGATTCTCCATTGATGGAAAAAGGATCTGATCTAATGTTGCTCCTCAGGTTTCCCGTCAAAAGACTGTCTACCCCCAAACAGAAACTGCAAGAGAAAAATGTCAAAAAGCCAGTCAAAGAAACTCCTCCTTCTCAAAGAGTCCGAGGAAGGCAGAGGATGAAGCAGCAGCAGCAGCAGCAGCAGCAGCAGCAGGAGGAGGAGGAGGAGGAGGAGGAGGAAGACAAAGAGGAGGTCTTGACTCAGAGCCTACGGAAACGAGACAAGAACATCCAGGAAAACAAGGCCATGGTAATGAACCCTTAGAGCCTTTTGTGTTTTCTCCATATTCTGACACACTGTGGGATCTGTATTTAATACTAAAAGTCCCCTCTTTGTGTCATGTCCTTTGACTCTGGTCTTCTCTGTTGTTGTCTTTCAGCTGGCTAAGCTGTTTGCTGATCTGAGCACCATAGCTGACCTCACTCCGCCCACCACCCCTCAAGTGAGTATACGCACTAGCACCAAAAAAAATACACAAAACTCTTGAAATACATCCAGAACAACGCAAGACGCAAACAATGCTACAATAAAATAAATGTGTTATTTTGTGTTGTTTATTTTTGTTGTGTTTACTTCGGTGATGGTGCCATCCATCTCGTGTCACTTATATGCTTTCTTATTTTTACTCCGACATAAAAAATTGAATGAAAAAACTCTACAATTATGTTCACGTATGTTTGTGATCAAGTAGAACTAATTGCATGGCTGTAATTGCTAGAAGTTGCCAATATTGACAAATTTGTTCATTAATATTCTAGTAACTTTTATTTACCTTTTCATAGCAAAGTTGACACATGTCAGACGCATGTTAAACAGTAGTTGAAAGGAGAGCTGTGGATGCAGGTCTGATGATGATGATAATGTTAATGATGCATGTTACAAACTACACTTACATAATCAAAGGTAAGATGTTTTTGTAAAAACGGCGTGCTGTTTTTGTGTTTTATAAAGACGGATTTTTTTACTGTTCTGATTTGTTCACGGTTTGTTTTATGTCTACAGAAGAAAAAGCGTGCGCCAGAGAAAGCGACGCCACGGAAACGCAAGTTTGAACCAGAGATGGGGTCAAAAAGGAGGAACCCGTCGCGTAAGGCTCGTCCTCCTGAGAACTTTGCAGTGGAGGAAAAGAGCGAGCCACTAACCCACAGAAGCCCCAGGACTGTAGACATCAGGAGACTGGTGGAGGTAGAAAAAGTACTTCATTAATATGGAAGGTTTTTTTTATTGAGAATTTCTTTATTATCTGTCATCTATTCTGTAAATGCACTGTATACTGTAATAGCAAGGATGTGCTCTGATCATACATAAATATGCTGGAAATCAGATACTTACATTTTGTGTTGATGTTATGTTTCTATCAGTTTTTTTTTTTTTTGTTTTTTTATTAAACAGACTGACACAGTCAAATACACAATTACAGTCACCAGTTAGGTATCTAGTCAACGTTAATCTCTTTCTACAAATGTCTCAAAAAATATAGAAGAGTGCAATTATTAATTATTATTTTTCTGTCTGTTGTGATTGGGCAGGTGGACGAAGAAGTCGGGGAGAAAAAGAAAAGGAGGAAGAGCCACAGCTCCAGGAGGAGCCAGTATGACGTGAGGTCAGTTGACGAGATCACCAAAGAAGACCTGGACAACGTAGCGTACCGCAACAAAGACAAGATCTGGGACAAGGAGAACGTGAGTCACATCAGGCCTTTACCTATTTAGTGCTCTTGTTACTGTACTATACTGTCAGGCAGTGTTGTAGTACTCGAGACCTCTCTTACTCTTAAGAACACTTTTTGAAGGTCTCGGAATCCACCACATTTGTACTCTGTCTTGTCTCGGTCTTGGATAAAGAGGACTCAGGATTTTATTTCAAGACCACAACTGCAGGGTAATCACTAAATTGCCTGTGTATCGTCTGATTCATGTGTTAAAGTGATGGTTCGGAGTAATTTCACCCTAGGCTGCTTTGCACCTTGACCTCGAGCCAAACAACCCCTCATAAGCTTTTTTCCCTTGTTATAACGTTGGTTGAGTTAGCGTTATCAGCTGGTTAGCTTAGTGCAGGCGCTAATGGATCCACGTTTGTATCTCGTAAATTACCCCACTAATAGTGCCTGGAATGATACCAAACTTCTCCAGAAGTACAAATAGTTTCTTTACTTATAAAACGAGGCATTAGAAAGCTTGTAACTACACCAGAAGTACATTTAAATAACACTCGCCTGATGGAAACTCCTCTCGGCTGCTACCGCGCGAGATCACGCACAGAGCACGACATCAATTGCCAGAAGAGACTACTGGTAAAGAAGAATCAAGAAGCGAGTGAACAGCAGAAGCAGCTACTGCAGCGTGAGGTGATAGGACAAGATGCCACACAGTTGTATATATCCCGGCTGCGGTTTAAAAGCAGTAGATGTTGTGCTCTGTGCGTGATCTCGCGCGATGGCGCTGTAGCAGCCGAGAGGAGTTTCCATCAGGCAAGTGTTATGTAAATATACTTCTGGTGTAGTTACAAACTTTCTAATGACTCATTTTATAAGTACACAAACTATTTGTACTACTGTAGAAGTTTGGTATCATTCCGCGCATTATTAGTGGGGTAATTTACGAGATACAAACGTGGATCCATTAGCGCCTACACTAAGCTAACCAGCTGATAACGCTAACTCAACCAACGTTATAACAAGGGAAAAAAAAGCTTATGGGGGACTGTTTGGCTCGAGGTCAAGGTGCAAAGCAGCCTAGGGTGAAATTACTCCGAACCATCACTTTAACATCATTACTGTAAATAGTAGTAGTAGTAGTAGTAGTAGTAGTAAATGTAGGTGATAGGAGAAGAAGCTCTGGCTGTCTAGGAGATGTCAGCCAAATCGTCGGTAATAACATTTTATTTTTTGCATTTTATTTATTATAATTTTTTTAAGAGTTTATTTGCAAAACAACATCTAAAAGAAAACACACAGTGGTGTGTAAATTCTGCAATGTAACACTAACTGACACAGCTGGGACCACCTACATTTTTTTATCTGCACTAAGTAAGGAAGCATTAAGGAAGGTAAGTGTGAGTGACCCTAGCTAGCTAAAGTTATTGATCTGCCTCTATAACAAAACTCTCCAGAAATCTCTTCACCCCTCACCCAAAGGGATTCAGCAAATCTTAGCTATACATATTAGCTAGTTGTGTATATTCTGTATGTTTCAGTTGTTTGGTCTGGTCTTGTCTCGGTCTCGATGCTCTCTGGTCTTGGTAATGACTTTGTCTCGGTTTAGGTGGTCTTGACTACAACACTGCTGTCAGGTGGACTGGCTTAGTGTGGTTCTTTACTGTGCATGTGTGTGTGTTTGTTATTCTTCCAGGGCAGCTCATGTCACCAGTGCAGACAGAAGACTCTGGACACCAAGACAGTGTGTCGCAGTGGTTTCTGTGTAGGGGCCAAAGGTCAGTTCTGTGGGCCGTGCCTAAAGAACCGCTACGGAGAGGACGTACGCGATGTGCTGCTCGACCCGGTCAGTGCTAACACATGCAAATGTTTAATTCTCCATTTCTCTCACTTTCGATTTGGTAAATGTGGGTTCGTCCGAGACTGAACTTAACTGTCTTTTATTTATTTATGTATTTATTCATTCATTTGTTTTTGGATCTTGTCACTTTATATAAAAAAACAAATCCTACTGAAGGGACAATTAAAAGCAAATAATATGTAACAGGAAAAGTAAAAGTACTATCATTCACAACTGGGGTAATGAAGTGGTCAGGAACAACATTGATAAGCTTAAATAAGCTGTCATGGAATGTATACAATGATGTTTTGATGTTACTTTTCTCTTTTTACCCTGCTTTGTTATGCTGTCTTGTTGTGTCTGTTGTTTTAATGATTTCCCCTCTAAAAATAAATATTTACCTTGATTTTACATAGGAAAATAATACTCTATTATGTTTGCATGTTATGCTGATTGATATCTAGTTATTGAAACGTAAAAGCTGAACTGAGTTGTCAACAGAAGAGGTGGAAACCAACATAGCGGAACAAAGCAAAGAGCACCACCCACAGAAACTTCAACTTAATTACTGGAAAATTCAAGAAAAATAGAAGGTATAAGGTGAATTGGTGACACTAATATTGACACTGTTGTGATTGTATAGATCTCCTGTGCTGCCGGGTTGAACGTGTGTGTGAAACATCCACATTTTAGAATTAGTTTCTTTTCAGCAACATCCATATTTGAAGCATTGTCTACTGTCATGGCTACAACTTTGTGCTCTGTTAGAATCCGCTTTATTGGCCAAGCAACACATACATGGACTTTGACTCCGTTTTTATTGATTTGGAGCCTGAAGGACTGATATGATTCAACCCTCTTCACTTTCTCTCCCTGGATGAAAACCAGGACAGCGGGCCTCCTGTTCTTCTGGTATTATACCACAAGCCCATTGGTTTTGCTGATAGAGCTTCAGGTGATTGTTGTTGCACCATGTGACGAAGCTCTCTATCAGTCCTCTGTACTCCTCTGTAAAAATAGTCGCTAAGGGAAGACAGCATGTCTCTCACTGTATATGATTCGCTGGAATACATGTCAATATAGTGATAACTTCCATTTTGCCAAAATATACACTAAATCCCTTTTTTCCCTATTTTTTAAATTAGTTGTAGTTGGGGCTGCTGAAGCTAACGTAATACATTACAGAACATATTAGATATACGGTATTATGGTTTGTTTGTATGCACCTGTTTAAGTTGTGTCCTTGTTTTTGCAGTTGGGAGCTGCTGTCTTTGAGTCAAAGTACTAGTGTCACTTTGGGACATTTATCACAGAATGCAGTGAAAGCACTGACCACTTGCCAACAAAGATCCTGCCTAAAGAAGAAATCTGTCAGATACAATGAAGATTTGTCAGTGTATTCACTTGTTATGAATGCATGCCTTTTTGTACAAATTTTAGTACAACAAAATCATGCGTATATGTCGAGTACTTATTCCCAGAGGTAGCAAAGGCAGGTGATTTGAAAATGTTTAAGACTTGAGGTTGGAAGGAACATAAAACCTCAACATGGTTTCACTTGTGTAGCAGAGTAACAACACGGTTGGTCACCCACATTAAATCTGGACCTTTTTCTTTGTAGACGTGGTCGTGTCCCATCTGCAGAGACATGTGTAACTGCAGTCTGTGTCGTAAGAAGGAGGGCCGCTGTGCGACTGGCTGCCTGGTGGGATTGGCCCGGTACAACGGCCACGACAATGTCCACGAGTATCTGGAGAGGTACATCACCGCATTCTCACTGTACAGTTTAATGTTACAGACCTGGATGGGATCTCCCTAAAACTGTGACATCAATGTCCATGACGTGAACATGTCAGTGTAAAACCACTGTTGGAAAATGTCTGTGCTTCTGCTATGAGCATTGAATTAAGAGAATCTACTGGAATTTATGCTTTTTTTCTTTTTTATATTATTGAAAATTGAATATCTTTTGGGTTTTGGACAGCATGTTGGACAAAACAAGCTATTTGAATACATGAACTTGAATTGCAACGTGTATTTTTTATTGTTTTCTGATGTTTTAGACTGACGTGTTCATTGATTAGTTGGAAAAATTACTGACAAATCAAGAATGACAATAATAACCAGTTGTAGCCCAACTGAGACGGCAGATAAAGCTCGTGTTGTTTTGTCTCCATTGCAGCATTCAGAAGGATCTGCAGTAAAGTCCGGAGAGGAGAACCTGCTCGTACAGCTAGAACCCGGAGCAGGCTCTTGTGCTTCACAGTACCGTAGAACTCATTTTAATGCACATTTTTAGGTTAGCTTTTATCCAACTAGAGAAGCAAAAGCAAAACATGTTTTTATGTCACCTTATAAGGCACATACACTGTTTAATATGTTTTATATATCCTGATCCAAGCCTGCATAAGATGCAGGGATGTTTTTGTTGTTTTAAAGTCTGTTCTCAGTTTTGAGTTGAATACATTCATTTGAATATTTCTACTCCTGATGTTCACTAGGGTTAACAAATGTAATGGTTATTTTCTGTGTTAAGGAAGCAAAAGGAGCCTTTTTATAAACCAACTACTTTTCTAAAAGTGAGTAACTTTACAGCATTGATGTCAGTTCACTGTAAATTCTAATAAAGAATGGCATTTTCTGAATAATTTGCCACGTTTTTTAATATGTATATTTATACAGGCAATGTTGGATGTGCCACACACTAGACCACTGTGTCTTTTAAGGAGACAAATCAAGCTTAACTATTTTAAACTAAAGTTGTGTGTGCTGGTGTCATTTCCCCAGGTGAGTGGGGTCAGGTCCAGGTCAACTGTTTGCTCTTGAGCCAGTCAGCTGATCTCATGTAATGACCAGGCAGGTACCATTGCTGCAGGGCAGGGGTCAACCTGGGGACACTGGATCTTCATGAGGCATGCAATGTGAGTGAGAAATAGAAAGGTCTATTAGAACTTTTATCTAATCTCCAATGTCTTACAGCGCACACTCAAGATTAATGTGAGTGTATGTTCACACTATGGCAATACAGATCTGCAGACAGGTCCTGGAAAATGTTTCGGCCCAGAGTTTGTATTTTGGGTTGATTTTCTTGATCAAACTCAAACCCAATGGACCAATTTACATCCAAAGTGGTAAAAAAACATCGGTCCTTGTTCTGATATTTTGAGAGTTCCTTACATAAAACCTCCAAACCATACCCTCCAAACTCCACAAAACACCCAAGGGTGCAGAAAGAAGTTGTAGATTTAGGTGTTTTTGAAGTGCTTCAAAGGAGTGACATGTCAAAGGTATGCGTAAGCTGCCTACTACGTGATTCTTTTTGAAAACTGGCAGTCAGAGTGACCTGGTGGTGAACTCTTAGAAGTCACGCTTTGATCGTAGAGTTGGGATGTTGGATAAATCATTTTTTCTGAAGTAGAAAGTTTATTGGCTCATCATCCGTCCACACAAACAAAAATAACTATCAAAGCAGCTGTGTGTTGGGGTCCACTGTTTTTCTTTGGGACTGCTTTTTCTAATGGTTTCCATCTGATTGATGCACACAAACATCAGAGTGGAATAAAGACTTGTTTTAATCACTTTATTGTCAAGTGTTATGCAGGCAAAGCATCTTTTCTGCTTGAAGTTGTCCTTTTTTCTTTCTTTCTTTTTTATTGACATAACACGTTTGTACAAACCAGTTTTAAAAATATCAATAAACTGGGGCCTTTGAGGCTAACCTGGCAAAAAACCCATTATCAAATGTCATGGAGACGAACAAACATCTTTTAGAAAAAGATTTACAAATGAGATGTCACTACAAAATATCAAAGAAAAAAAGTTGGTAGTCACTCAAAATATTACCAAAAACATCTAAATTTGTTTGGTATCAACCTTTTCAACTTTAAACAATAGTAACTTTTTTGCTTTCTTCTTCTTTTATTTATTTTTCTCCATAAAACACGGTATGGCGAAAAGAGAAGAAATGAACAGCAGTGGTCAGACGTAGAAAAAGAAAACAGAAGCACAAAGAGTAAAGAAGAGAGAAGCAGCACTACGGCAAAAAACTCAAACATGCTGTACACAACCTCAGAATCAACGCACACAAATACAAGTCCAGCAAAAGGCAAATAGTACAACTCAAGGATAAATAATAAATTAGCCATACACAGTGGGGCCATGTGTGTTAACATACTGGGAGGGGATTTTTTTTTAAACAATTGATAAATTCTATAAAATAAAGTATCTTTTAATTTAAAAAAAAGAACGTACGCACTGAACTAACACAGAGCAACACCACCAGAAAACATCTCATAATATCCACATAGCTAAGTAGCCCAACCCCCTCCCACCCACAACTCTTATCACTCTGTCTCACTTTACCTTCCTGTGCTGTGATGTGCTCTCCATGTCACCCCCTAATAATGCAGGAGAGCTCCCTCTAGCTATCTCTGAGGTTCCCTCTGTACAACAGCTTGTGTTAAGGCAATTGTGGTACATCGGTCACGTTGCAGGGATAGAAGTGGAGAAGGGATGTCACCAGAGCACAGAAAGCATAAAGCAACATCGTAACTGTGCTGCTGTCCAACGAAACTGTCACTGCAGCTACCAGTACCATCTGATGGCGATCGATCATATAAAAACTGGCACTGGATAGACTGCAGCTGTGATGTTAAAGCCACCCTTTGGTATCTGCACAGTAACAGGCTTTGTTCAGACGACAGCGCTGCTTTCAGATGTTATCACTAATCTAAGAGTGAACTGGCTTGTTTTATTAACAGAGAAAACGTCCCCTGACAATGTAAACATGGTTTCACTAGGATTGTCATTATAGTATTGCTTTCACTACACAAACAAAGTTGTAGAAAGCTAGATTGTTTTTCTCTATAGAAACCTTTTTTTCTAATGGCCACTGCGCCTTAATAGGAATGCATTATTTATAAATCTTTTTATATGTGCTTTTTTCTACTCTTTTTTTTTTGTATTATTATTTTTAGAATTATCCCCTCTTCTTTAATAACAGTTTATCCGTTGACTGGTCTCGAAAGAATCAACACCTGAATCTGATCTGAGGACTAAACCTGAACCATGAATAAAACTCAAATTAGGTAGATCCTCTCTGTGGCAGCATGGGAATACAAACTCATTCATACAGGTCACATATACACTCACACACACACACACAACATCCCAAGACTGCCCTGCTCTGTCACTGCTCTGCAACAGTCCTGTACCATGATTGACCCTCACCACTTTCTGACAGGTATGAAACAGGAACACAACTTGGTGCATAGAGTTAGATTCTGTTGCGATTAAGAAAATGTCTCTCGATGTTGGATGGTTTTAGATTTAGCAGGTCCCCCTGTCTTGTGCTAAGCTAGACACTACTTACATTCCTTTCCCCACTGCGAATGGAATTATTATAAATTCATTTTAGAAATGCCAAACTCATCTTTCATATGTTTAGGCAAATTTTTTTGTTATAATATGTTAGTTATTTTTAGATTGTTATGTTTATATTTTTGTGTTTCTGTTCATCGCATGATCTCATCTCTTTTGAGTCCCTTTTCATGAGAGAACAGTTTTAAAATGATGTAAAATTAAAAAGTTAAAAAAAGAAAAGCAAAAGCAGCCACCCCTACAGTCCCTGCAAAGGCTCCCAAAAAAACAGGAAGTCTGCCTTCAGTGAAGAAATGGGAGTCGGTTGCCTATTGAAACTCCTCCACTTCCTCCTCCTCTTCCTCTTCCTCCAGGTGATTAGAGGTGGTGGGTGTAGTGGGGTCAGAGTCACGCGAGAGGGTTGCCACAGCGACAATCTGAGTGGAGGCATCCAGGCCTTCAGGGGCATCTTCCTCCATGTCATCAGTGGTGATGATGGCCACTGCAGCTCCGACTTTCTTGTTCTGGTGGGTCTTGATGTGCTTGGAAAGATGGTCGCTGCGCATGAAGCGCTTGGAGCATTCCGGACACTCAAAACGCTTTTCTCCTAAAGAGGAGAAGACAGAATTTGTGGGGGGAAAACAACAAGTTTTCTACAGATAATTACCAGTTGTTACAAACAAACTTGCTTTGGTTGGGGCCTTCTTGTTCTTGAGCTCTGTTAGAGAACTGCCTCACTAATTCTTACAAATAAATACATGTGTAGCTGTTGGGGAAGAAATAGAATTATAGTAGTTAAATTGTTTTAATTTGGGATTTGAAAGAGTTTGGATTAGAGCTGAAACTCGACATAAAAATAATCGGCAACGATTTTGATAATCATTTACATCATTCTTCAAGCAAAAAAGAAGATGACTTGCTGCTTTTCTTTGGGTTTTCAACTGTTGGTCGAACAAAACATTTAAAGATGCCATCTTGGGCTCTGGGAAGTTGCCTTTTTCACAATTGTTTTTTTTTTTAACATTTCGTACACTAAGACCTGACCAGGGTGACCCACGTCACCAGTCTACATCCCTGTATGTCTTTTTCCTACCTGTGTGTGTTCTCCGGTGTCTTTGCAGCTCGTCGCTCCTGGTGAACCTCTTGCCACAGAAGATCCAGTTACAGACGAACGGCCTCTCGCCTGTGTGCCAGCGCAGGTGGGCCCTCAGGTGGGACGTCTTTCCGTACACCTTTCCACAGCCCTCCATGTGGCAAATGTGCTGCTTCTTCTTTGTGGGGTCCCCGCTGTTCCTACAGCACGCACTTGAGTTAGGAGTGAGCTCGGGTGGTGTGTGTTTCATAAAAGCTTTTAGGACTTGGAACAAATGGAATCACAGCTGGGCTTCACTGTGCCTAGTTTTTTGTTTTTGTTCATGCAGAAGTAATTTGGTCATTTTGCTCAATGCTAAAATAAATGTACAGTAAACAAGCTCTGTTTTACGTATAAAGTTAATGTCTCTGAGTGAATTAATCAGACTTTTAACAACTTGATTAAATGATTATTCTAGCAAAGCTGAATACATTTGACCAGTCTTGGCAAGTGTTGGGTGGTGAGAGGTCGGATCTCTCACTTTAGGATACAAGCTACGCTGTGCTCTGACCATCTGTCAAACCAGTTGTCCCACCATGACATGACAATCATCAGTCATTTTGGAATAATCATAAAAATGTAAATCATGAACTTGGGCACGCATAGCTGCAGATTTCTGACGAGCAAACAATCAAATTTAGGTCACTGTGTTTTGTAACTTTAGGGGCTCAGTGAGAACTATAGGTGGGATGAAAACATGAAGAATTTGATGCCTAAAAGCCAGTTTCCTTATGAATAACTGTATAATGCACTATATTTGTATTTTTGCATGATCCTTGTTTGTCAGATTTTTAAAAAGAGACAAAACCACTAATTTCCCATATGACTACATGTTTAACAGCAGTTTTTCATATCGCACCAATGCATGGTGCTCTGTGTTTCTAATGTGTTCGTACCTTGCCTCTCCATCCCTGCAGTTTGGACAAGAGCAGGCGACACGACGAAGCCTCTTGCTGGGCGGCCCCTCATGGTCTGAAGAACTTTGTACGGAGCCCAGCTGGTCTGGACTCATCGATGTGCCTGATGCCACGCTGCCAACAGTGACCGTCACTGGAGACGACTGAACTTTGACCCCATCCTGACCCTGTGGTTGACCTGAAAGGTAATTGGAAATGACAAAATGTGTGAACATAGTCTGAAGAAAATATGAGAAGAGAGAAAGCTGAAAAAGCAAGATCCTAAACAGTCTTCAGTACAGTTTCAGACACACAATTTCACTGGGCCAGCAGGACACATGGTAAATGTATGAAGTATGGTGTGTGGCATTGGTTTATTCTACATACTTAAGCATATACAAATAAACATTAAAGAAAAGTAGTGTACAACACAACTAAAGATTGGAAGGTTGAAACGGGAAAGTCATTAGAGCTTCATATTTTCTCAAAAACTAATGCCTAATCAACCACATTGCTTTTTACCACATTTTGTTTATGGTAATAGTTTAGTGATGGATTAGTCACAACACATTTACATAGTCACTCTTAGTGCGGCCTTACCCTGTAGACCAGTAATGGTGAGGGGAACACCCTGCAACTGAACCCCAGCGCTACCCAGCCCTGCGATGCTGACCGTCTGTACCCCAGACCCCGGGTTGATCTGGGCTGCGCTCAGCGTCAGGGGAGCTCCACTCAGGGAGACCAGCCCTCCACTCCCCACTGTCGTCCCACTGGCCACCGGGGCCAGTGTCAGCTGCTGTGGAACGGCCGTCCCCAGGCCACCCTGCAGAGAGACTCCACCGGGCAGCTGCAGTGTCTGCCAGGTGATCTGCCCAGAGGGGGACAGAGTCGGGGTACGGATGAGGACCTGGGCTGGGTTCTGGAAGGCCTGGATGGGCTGCAGGGTTTGTCCTGGGGCCAGCTGGAGGGTCTGAATGTGCTGAGGTTGCTGCTGCCCCTGTGCCTGACCCTGACTCTGAGGCTGCAGCTGGATCTGCTGCACAAATTGGTGCCCCACCTGGCCCACAATCACCTGCTGAATTCCCGCTGTATCTGTCTGGTTCTGCAGCCCATTGGCCTGGTTCTGGCTTTGAGAGTCTGCCTCACTGCTCTGCACTTGGGTGTCAGCTGGTCCACCCTCTGATCCAGCAGAAACCACTTGTGTCACATCAGACACGTTGTCACCTTCAGCTACTACCGTCGAGCCAGTTGATGCTGTCGCAGGAGCGGTCCCAGACACTGCTGTTGTCACCAGCTGGTTGCCATTGGCAACAGAGAATGTGCCATCTGCTGATTGGATAAGCTGCACAGCCCCACCCCCTCCAACATTATTTATCACAGGCAAAGCCAGGGTCATGCCACCGAGGTTTATTGGTACTGTGGTCATAACAGGAGTCTGGGAGCCCTGCAGAGTCTGCAGCTGTAGTGGGAAAGACTGTGCAGGGCGGATCTGCAGTGGGACCGTCTGATTGGCTGTACTTGTCAGGATGGCTTGCTGGTTGGCTGGCTGCAGGATAGCCTGGGTATGGCCTGGACTCTGGGTCTGGATGAACTGGACCTGCTCTTGTAGAGCCCCGATGGAGGCTGTCTGAGCTGGGCTGATATGGATCTGCTGCCCATCTGAAGTCTGCAGGTGAGGGATGACCTGATACTGGACCCCGCCCCCGGCATTCGGCAGGTTCTGAACCTGGATGATCTGGAACTGCTGCTGTTGCTGACTGGCTGCAACACTGTTGGCCCCACCTACTGACTTTACCTGCCCAATAGGAAATGAACAGTGATACAGTTAAGAGCACAAACATTGGCAGACAAAAAAAAAACATTTGCTCAAACCCACTGATTCCCCCACTTCCTTCACCTTGCGTCCGCCCGTAGAGCTGTCATTAGCCAAGGTGGTGGCCACCGTCACAGCAACAGGCTGATTGGTGTTCTCTTTGGCCATAGTAGGTGCTGCTGTAATGATCTGCCAGCCGTTCCCCGTGAACTGAGCTGGGACCAGTTCCAGCTGCTGGGGCACCAGGGCCTGACCTCCACCTGTGTCCACCACTATCTGACCCTGGAGCTGACCTGACTGCAGCTGGATCTGACCAGCCTGGACCTGGAACTGCTGGGCTCCCACCTGGGCCTGGATGCCCTCCGCTCCCCCCTGCCCTCCGATCTTACTGCAGGTGGCCGCTAGCAGAGCCAACGGAGAGGGCTGTGAGGAATCCTGGAGGAGACAGGGTAGGAGGAGGAATGGATGGGAGGGGCAGAGAGAGGGAGACGGTTAAACAAAAGTGCAAGGGAAGGAGGAGAAGCCAGTCGGGGTTAGAGAGCGATGGAAACACACAGAAGGCTCACATACATACACAAACAACAAAGTACAAAATGTAAGTAAAAAAGCCAAAGGGAAAGGATGGGCAGGTATCATTATGCACTCACACAATTTGAAACAAAGATGAGAAAGATGAGAAAGAGTAAAAGAGCGAGGGGTGGGGAAAACATGGTGCAGAAAAAAGAAACAAAAATCTGAGAGAAAGAGAGAGAGCTGTCAGTGGAAGTGGGCGGTATTACAGGAAGCGAGTGGGTGGGCGTGTGAGAACCACATCTCTCTTTTCTCAGAACACTGGAAGAAAATGCCGCCTGCTCTCTCTCTCCTCCCTTTCAAAGGAACTAGGTCGCAGACAAATTTTAAGGCTATACACTTCTGAAACAGCCTAGATTCTGAAACAAATGCAACAGCGTGAAGTAACATAGCAACAATGCTTGTCATACATGTTTAACAACAAAGATGCATTTAAGAATAACTGCCGATACAACCTATAAAAAGGCAGATAAAAATAGAAGTTCCACATTTGTAGAGCCACATACCAACGCTGCAGGGTTTTAAAATAAATCCACATGCAGAATTAAATAATTTTGACCCTAATTCAAACAGACAATTCAAAAGTACAGTGGCTGAAGTGTGACAGCCGTATAAGCCTATTCAAGAGGTCTGGCTCTCAGCAGGGCTACACAGAAGCAGGAAGTGGAATTCACCAGAGAAACGCCCCCAGAGGTGTCTGGCTGGCTGGCTGGCTGGGAGGGAGGGAGTACATTTTTGGCCTACAGGCATGGCAAAAGTAATGAAGTATGATAGTAAAACTTAAACTTCTATTTTTTTTTATTTTTACCTGCGATCCAGAACTTTTCCCCTTTTTAGATGCTTTCCCTCCTTCAGTTCCAGATGATTCCTTCTTCGAGTCTGTCAAAAGAGAGTTAAAATGTGAGAATATCTCCAGTTACAATATCATCGCATGACTATTTCTGAGTAGTACAAAGTCCCAGGATAAGGCACAGTCATGTAGACACTAAGTTAAACAAAATCTGATCATAATGCAGATATAGCACAACAAAGGTGATCAGTAAAGGTGAAGGAGAAGTACAGTAACCTCATCATCAATATCAAAGGGACTGGGAGCCTCCTATCTGTCAGACACAGTGAAAGAGGGGTGGAGACGGAGAGGGGGGAGGGTACCTACCACTCATAACGCATTCATATACCGGGAGAGGGTGTAGTTCACGGTAGAAGGCCGGCCGGGTACAGAGGCGGAGGACGGCCTATATGTTAGGCGCTGGGCCGTGGCGGATCTGCCCGTTTGACGAAACCACCCACCGGCCAGGAAGGGCGGTGCCAAGCGCAGGCACAATCAAGCAGCCACCAAATAACGGAGAACACAGTGACCGTCACCGGCCAGTCGGCCCCCTCGCAGCCCCGTCGTATCTTCTCTTTTACCGGATACCCAGTCCATAAACGAGTAAATTAGCGCTTGTCAAAATGATATCCACAGAGAAGTTGGCAGTGTGTGACCGTAGAGGCCCACCCACTTCCATTTAAGCATCAAGACAACACCCTCTTCGCTGCTCCTGCCTGTCGCCGCCGTTTCTCTCACCGCACGACGCGTGGACGCCTCGTCGCCGTCCGTTGTGCACCGAAAACAAACCGTCACCAGTGTTTGTATTTTACGCGTATTCCCTATTTTTCGTGCACAATTGATTTTTTAAGGGTGAGATACAGTGAGATAGCTGTGGCTTTTGTGGGCGGACGCGCTCCTCCCACATATTCAGATTGGACGACGGGGCTCGGCGGGCGAGGGTCGAGATGGGAGTTGTATTTTGGTGAGGCCTCGCCTTCTCGAGCTCAATTGGGCGGCCGGGACTATAACTCCCATGATGCTCCGGCGCGTCGCTCGTGTTGGAGGAGGAGAGACGGTGTTGGTAGTCACGTTGGTGTGAGAGCGAGAGGGAGGGCGGTGACTTCTCTGTTGTGGGGGGTTGGGTGAACGGGAAAGGGAGGCGTGTGGGTTGGTGTGTGTGTTTGTTTCCACTCTGTACACTGGTGTCACAAGATGACAGGAGAAGGAGAAGATAAACTAGTGGAACTAAAGTGTCATATCGTTTTAATTACTATGGAAAGCAATTTGTAAATAGTAAATAATGATATGTTGCCTCTTTGCTGAATTACTGCCTTTTCCATCATCAGTCCCATATCTTTAGTCAACTTTTAAGCATATGGGAGAAAACAGTAGGCCTACTAGTAGCACATGCCTACTTTACAGTTAATACTTTGCCTGGTTTAGGGTTGAAACAATTGGCCAATTAATTGTCATTAGTCGTTTACACAATATACACATGGTTTTATGGATAGCCCTGAGCTATCCTGAGCCCTGAGCTCTACAACTGTCTCTCCCTTCCTACAGCTGGCATCCACCCTGGATCATTGTCTTTTGGTTTGGCACATTCATCTTCTCCACAGCACACATGACATATATACTGCTTTTATTCCTGACATTGCTGATCTACCCACTCCATTGTTGGTTTTGTGTTGACCTTAGTTTAATATGTTAAGGCAGGGGTCTTTAATGTTTTTTTAAGCCAAGGACCCCTTAACTGAAAGAGAGATGGAGCAGGGACCCCATACATATATTGTATAAAATGAAGTTGCATATTAAACTGGGCCTACATTAACATGCAGGGCAGCCTAAAGCCTTTATGCATACCATTTTTGCATGCAATACTAAGCTATTAAAATAGCCTTATAATTGTTGCCATGATTTTATAAATCACGTTTTCATTTTAAAACATACATGTGGCACAGTGAATCTTTAGGATTAACTGTATCTTTGGATGGCTACCTTAGTGACTACCTTACTTATAGGCCAGTAAGCCTATCTTCAGTGGGGATTTATTTTTGATAATAATATGTTGGATTCTTTGAAAAAATTAACAATAATTTGGAGGCCCCCCTGCATTGACTCTGAGGACCCCCTAGGGGTCCCAGCCCCCTGTTGAAGATCCCTGTGTTAAAGTAAAGAAATCCTTCCCTGAATCAAATTCCCTGAGCCAGTGGGGTGGTAAATGGGGGCTTAACTATATATATATATATATTTTTTATAATAATAGATTCATAATGTAAGTTATTTATCAAGCACAAAGGCAAAACTTCTCCAGCCTCTCAAATGTGAGGATGTGCTGCTTTTTCCTCAGTTAAATATTATAATTTGAATATATAAAATGTAGCCTTCCCCTAATAATATTTGGCTTTAAAAATGACTTTGCTACAATATGTTTAACAAATGCATTTGGAGAGAGTTGAGTCATGGGTATTTAGCCAGAGAAGAGCAGCAGAGAACATATCTGCTATTTATTGCAGTTGCAGCAATCCCACAGAAGTTTCTTGTTTGTGTACAAGTCTGTAACAGAAGTAATCTCTCCCACCCACGCGCCAAAACCTCTTTCAATCTCCCGAAGGGAAATTTATCTGTTAAAGCTACATGTTGACGTAGTAGGCCTAAATGGTCCCAGGCAGGGGTTTCTGTTTGCCCTCTCCCTCAGAGAAACCTTCCCTGAGAAAGGAGTGACTTTAGCCAAGTGGAGTCACAGCCTTGGTTCACCGAGCAGAAAACATCATTAGCGCGCAGCCAACTGAGGATATGCCCCTGGCACACAAGGGAAATATTTAGGCTCATAGGCTGTCAGCCAGAGCAATACTCTATCTCTCTAAAATGCACCGAGTCACATTAAAACACAAAGTCAGGATAATACTGATAGCTGTTCATTCATAGATTTGGAGATTTTTTAGTGATACCTCAAAATATGTGAATATGTGAAATCTGAGTTCCAAAATTTAGGATTTTACCATATCGAGGCTTTAATATCCAACATGGAACTTGATGCAAAAATCATAGGATATCATCATGTTAAAATCTGTTAAAATCTAACTTTTCCTCATCAGAGGCCTAAAGAGAAATAACTGTATTGAACATAGCTGCTGCTACAGCCCTGATAATACGTCCGTGCTTTCATTTTGGTCATGAGACTGACACACACACACACACACACACACACACACACACACCTAGGGTGGCCCAGAAACATTCATACAGACACATGCACTGTAATTACTGCGGAAGCAAAGTGCCTTGTTCCCGCCCCCTGGGCCACTCGGCAGGGCGTTGCTAAGCAACGAGGTCTGGTCTGCAGAAGGGTTGTTGCCTGTGTGATTGTATGGTGGTGGTGATGGAAGGGGGCGAGATAAGAGAGAAGGCCATCGTCTGTTATAGATAACTATTCCACACATAGGAAAGACCATTTCCAATATTTAGTGCTGTAATGCTGTATGTTGTAAATGAGGAACTTATTTACAAAAGCATTAATCTTCAATAAATGTATCTTTTAGTGATCATACTGATAACAAAAGTCCTTAAGGGGCTCTACAAATTTAAAATAAAATTAGGATTAGCACAAGCTGAATTATAAATGGCAAATAAATGGATATTCCTCCAGTGCAAAGAAAGTGAAAGTGGTTGTAATACTTGGATTCCAGCTGCTGCCACTAGATGACGCCATATACCAGCTGGGGCTTCATAGTTATTAACATAAGATAAGATAAATCTTTATCGATCCCCAGAGAAGAAAATCGGTTGGCGCAGCAACACAAAGACAGCAATAGTACAGATAAGAGAAAGTAAAATAAATAGATAATATTATATCATAATATATTCATATAATATGCATATATTATTATATATTATATACATATTATTATATATACATTTATATATAAAAAATTCAAATAAGAATACAATTAAAAACAGAAAAGTAGACTGTATACTTAACACCTCTCTTTCTCCGTGATCTAAGAAGAATTCACATCTTTGATTATGTAAAAAATGAAATGGAAATACCACAATGTAAAAATACTTTTACAAATAAAGTATGAGCAAAGCAAGTTTCAAAGTTAAAGTACTCTTTTATATTGTATTTTATATTATTGCATTATTGTTACTAATTAATATGTAAG